>NC_056733.1:675901194-675961194 GCF_019279795.1 Protopterus annectens
CTATTCTGCCTTTATTGAGCCCTAGGCCTGCTTCTGCCTCTTCCCACGCACACATGACCTCTCAGGTTAGGGAGGAAGTGCATGGTTCTTCCTTTTCTTCCTCATTTCTTACACATCTCAAATTGCCTCTCCCCAGGAGTATTACTCCCCTGATGAAGAATCTGTAGAAGGGGATTCCCTCCCCGAGGATATTACCTTTGGTGAGACCATCACCAAGATGGAAGATTATTTCAAATGGGATACTTCCCAAATGACTGACACCCAAAAGAGGTACTTTGAGCTGCTTCAAGTGGAATCTCCCTCCCCCTCAGTGGTCCCTCCAGTGCTTCCTGCTTACTTGGATGCCTTTAATTCAGCCTCTAAGGCCCCAGAGTCCCAGCCTCCAACCCCCAAATGCCCTTACCGCTTCTATTAAGTGCCTGAGGAGCAACAATTCTTAGTTAAACCTCCCTTGGCTGACCCAGCTGTTATTGTCATGGCTCCTGATAAACAGTCCAGGCTGCTGTCTTCCGCCTCCCTCTTACCCACTGATAAAGATAGCAAATACATGGATCGGATGGGAAAGAAAGTATGTGCATCCTCCACTTTGGCATTCAGAGCCATAAATTATGAGACCCACATGACTAAATATGCTTTAGACGTAGTATCTCAGGCCTCCTCCATGCTGGCCTCTATGCCTGACAGTCCCATTAAGGCTGACATGGCCTCCAAACTGTCCTTGGCTCAGCAAGTAGCCAGGCACTCAATCAGATGCAGCTACGATGCTGCAGAAGAATCTGCCCGCTCTGCAGCATTTCCTTCTGTTTTTAGGAGGTACTCCTGGCTAAGACTGCAGAATCTACCTGAGGACTTCAAGTCCAAAATCTTGGATGCCCCCATGGAGCACAACTTCCTCTTTGGAAAACAATATGCAGATCTCTTCAAAAATATGCAGGAAAAAAAGAATTACAGGACATCAAGCACCTGCTGGTGTCCCCCCTTCCCAAATATTACAGGAACTACCCTGCTAAAACCACTTTTGTAAGGCGCAACCCTCCTCAGCCAGCTGCCTAATCTTCCAGGTCTAGAAGAGGGGCAAGAAAGACCTTCTTCGTCCAGACCTAATGTACCACCTCCTCAACCCTGACAACCCTTTCAGGATAGAGGAGGTCCCAATAATACGTGACTGCCTGGCCCACCTTCCACTCTCTGCACACCTTCTGCACTGTCTCGCCCTCTGGCAAGGCATCACCACAGATCAATGGGTCTTATCCATTATTCAAGAAGGGTATTTCCTATCATGGAAAGAAAAAAACACCCAGGAGAAGTATTCTTTTTCCCCCAAAAATACAAATTCATCTCCTACCACAAGTCTTGTCAGAACTTCTAAAGCTAGGCACCATAGAACCTGTCCCCTCAGGACAGGAAGGAAAGGGATTCTATTCTCGTCTCTTCCTGATCCCCCAAAAAGATGGCTCCTGGAGACCCATTTTAGATCTTTCCTTTCTAAACTTACATCTTCAGGAACCCTCCTTCACAATGCTGTCACTTCCCACTCTACTGCCTCTTATTCCACCCAGAGCCTTCATGGCCTCCCTAGACCTAAAAGAAGCCTACCTTCACATACCCATCAGGACTTCCCACAGACAATTTCTATGTTTCTCTGGACCATCCTCTCATTTCCAATTTACCATCTTGTCCTTTGGTTTATCCACTGCCCCCAGACTTCTTTACAAAGTGCCTAGCCCTACAGTTGCCTTCTGCAGAACGCAAGGAATCCAGATCTACCCTTATCTGGACAACATCTTAATACTAGCAAAGTCCAAAGATACCCTCTCAAAGCACCATGTCCTTTCTGCAAAATCTAGGGTCTTCCATCAACCTCCTAAAAGGCCAGGACAAGATTTTCCTTGGCTGCAAAATCAGGACAGACAAAATGAAGGCCTTTCTCCCACAAGACAAGGTTCTATCCCTGACTGCCCACTTCCAGGAAACCCTCCATTCCCAGAAGTTGATGGCAAGGCAATTCCTACATCTCCTGGGCTTAATGGCAGCATCTATCCCCATGCTACCACTGGCCAGGAGCTACAGTGGTACCTCAAAAACATTTGGTCCCAACACCTACATCCCTTAGAACACGAGATTCCTCTCCCTCCATGTCTGAAGAAAGAAGTCAGCTGGTGGATCCAGCAAATCCATCTAAACCCAGGACTTCCACTACAACCACCCACCCCAACCCAAACAGTGTATACAGATGCCTCAGATTCAGGTTGGGGTGCAACTCTGGCATCCTACAGGGTCCAGGAAAACTGGCACCCTTCTGTACAGAGCAAGCACATCAATATCAGGGAAATGTTCTCCTAGCCTTGAAGACCTTCATTCCACTTCTGGTCGCAGGGGTGCTCCGGATAGTGACTGACAACACCACGGTTATGTGGTATCTCAACAAACAGGGAGGAACAAAGGCTTAACAGCTGTGCAGGCTGACCCTGCTGATATGGGACCTAGCCTCTCGCCATAACCTGGTCCTGCAGGTGACCTACATCCCCTCGAAGGACAGCAAGCAAGCAGACCTCCTCTTCACCACTAAGCACGAATGGATGTTGGACAGGGTGGTCTTCCTAGATATAGTCCACTGGTGGGGTACTCCACAAATAGACCCGTTTGCCTCCCCCCAGAACAGGCAGCTGCAGACCTTCTGCTCAAAGATACACTCCCCTCTAGCTTGGAGAGTGGACGCTTTCAGCATCTCTTGGGAGGGGAAGTTTCTTTATGCTTTCCCCCTTTTTCCAATGACTCATAGTCGTCCTGAAAATACAGAAGGACAAAACAAAAATCTTGTTAGTGACACCCTACTGGCCAAGGCAGCACTGGTTCCCCCTACTTCTCATTCTAGCCAAGGGCAGTCACTACAAGTTACCCTACAAGGTGGACCTACTGACAAAAGAAAAAGGAACTCTCTTTCATCCACACTTAGATGTTATCCCTGACACTGTGGGTAATAAACTTTTGATCCCCTTCAAACACCACTACTCAGAGGACGTGCTTTCAGTCCTGAGGGAGGCAAGGAAACCTACCACCAGTAAATCTTACCTAGCTAAATGGGAAAGATTTACTAAGTTGTGTCTGGACAAGGGAAGGGAGCCTTTTTTGGTGGATGCCTCCTTTGTTCTCACTTGTGTGTCAACTGATTAAAACCATACTTTCTTACTCTAAAGTGAAAGTACACTTTTCCGCTATATCAGCCTACTTGCTCCTGGATCCTCCCTTGCTAGCCAGGCTCAACGTAAAGCTCTTCCTTAAAGGGGTCTTACACATGAGGCCACCAAACAAACCTATCTCTCCACCCTGGGACCTCAATTATGTCCTGGAAAAACTAACCCAGCACCCTTTCGAACCAGCCGGGTCTTCTTCCTTACAGATGTGTACTTGGAAAACTGTCCTGCTGGTGGCTATCACTTCAGCCAAAAGGGTCTCAGAGCTGCAGGCCTTAATGGCCTGCCCCCCCTACACCACTTTCCACAAAAACAGAGTCACCCTGCGGACCAATCCCTCCTTTATGCCCAAGGTGGTCAATGACTTGTCTCTAAACCAATCTATCCACTTACCCACTTTCTTTTCCTCCTCCACTGATGAAGGGGAAAGGATACTGCACTCCTTGGATGTGCACAGGCAACTTAGATTCTACCTGGACAAAACCAGAACCATTAGGAAATCTCCTTTCAGCCCCGAACCTTGGGCAAGGCAGTCTCCAAACAAACCATCACTTGCTGGATCAGGAAAACTATTGGTCTCTGTTACACTCACCATGGAAAAGACCCTCCAGTGGGAGTAAAGGCCCATTCCACTAGGGTGGTGGCCGCCTCCCAGGCATTCATGAAAGGCCTGGACACGGCATCCATCATGGAAACAGCCACTTGGTCCACTCTCCACACTTTCACCAAACATTACATACTGGACCAAGTTTCCAGAGCTAGGGCAGGATTCGCCAGGACCATCTTACAGGGCTTTTTAGAATCCTCTTCAGCGTCCACCTCCCTTTCATGCAACTAAGCTGTGGTACTCTCCCACAACTGGAATACTGAAACATAGGAATATAAGGGCATAGAATAGTTGTGTAAAATCTTACCATAACCATAGATGTCCTTCTCTTCCATGTTGCAGTATTCCTTCCCACCCACCATTACCCCTATACTTGCTCCTTTAGTCCCAACTAAGTCCTGGATCTAATTGATCTACTAAATGACACCAAGGCCACACACCTGTCCTCGCTGGCATCTCTCCTGCTGGGCCTTCCTCTCTACCTGCTGGTCTTCAAGTTCTGAGGATTGTGCATGCGGCCTTAAGTCTGACGTCCCAGGCACGCTGCAGCAGCCAAGCTGTTGTATTGGAGCCGATGTACGAGTCGCCTGAGGGCAGGAAATCCCACAACTGGAATACTGCAACATGAAAGAGAAGGACATCTGTGATTATGGTAAGATTTTACACAACTATTCTTTCCTCTAACATATTTGATTGCTTTTCAGTTGAATTGTACAGGCTATAGGTCACATTAAATGTGGGAAAAGTTTTGAAGTGATTTATTGTGGTCTCATTTTTTTATATCACAAAAACCTGGCATTTTAACAGGGGTGTGTGCACTTTTTATATCCACTGTATATGTGTGTGTGTATATATATATATATATATATATATATATATATATATATATATATACACACACACACACACACACACACACACACACACACACACACACACACACATAAATAAAACTTCTCAAACTATGCTGAGACAAGTACCAAGCTGAACAGTTTTGGAGCACTTGTGTTTTTTATTCAGTGTTTAGGACTTCTTCAGAAAAAATAGGATAAAATAAAATAGTAAGTAGAGTTGCTACCTTTTGTTGTGGCAGAAACCGGAGTAAGGCCACCCCCCTTGCATAACACATAACCCTGCCCATTCCCAACCCCTCTCCTGCTCATGTTCCACCCATTTTATGATGTCATTATGACATCAGTGGATGGGAATGCCCTCTTTTTCCATTCCTGATGCCTGCTTTCAGCCAATTTACTATGCCTTTCTGTAAAAAAGCATAGTAAATCAGCCAATTTAACAAACTCCGATAATCTGTTTCCTTTTTTGAAACAGAATACCAGAGTTTGTACAGTGTTTTCTGGACTGTTGGAGAATCGATTTGATTTCCGAATCATCCAGAAAAATACTGGATAGATGGCAACCCTAATAGGTAGTGAGCAAGATGTATAAATACAGGCAAGGGAGGTCATAAATACCAAAAATGTAAATAGTAGTCAGTCAAGTCTGGCAGTCTTTAATAATGTATTGGCAGTCAGTAGATAAAAGCTTCCTGAAGTCCTTCTCGCAAACTTTTTGAAAAATATGTAATGTATTATTCAAGAGAGGGTTGTACAGGCTTCCTCTTTTGGGAAAATCAAAGACAGTAGGATCAAAAGGATCATAAGAATTATCGAGGGGCTGTCCAAAGGAAGTTTCAAATTTAATTTCCTGAGAAAAAGTCGAAAATCTAATAAAAGCTTTGATCTTATGCAGTTTCAGCCTATCTTCTATGGCATGCACCTAAGGATAGTAAGACATGCACCTACAATTACTCAGAGAAAACAAAAAGAGGAGTGGAGCCAAGATAGCCAACTGAAGGTAGCTTAATTTCAGAGCTCTGTAAAATTATTTAGTCAGACAGAAATTCAGTCAACAATATCAACTAAACTTTACAAAATCTTGTCAATAATACTTTGTACTTGTAACAACTTTGGAAAATTATTTTGAAGAAATTCCTGTGTCAAATTACCTGAGATATATTAGAAACAAAATCAGCAGCACCACATACTCTCAAATGGTTTCAGCACTGAAGGAGATACAAATGTTAACTTCAACTCTGCAACCATTATCTATGAAAATAGATAACTTCCTGCAAAATCTAGAAAATTTTCAAGAGAACAACCAGAAGCAGACAGAAGTTTTCAAGGAACTCTTACAGCAGCACCAGAATAAAATCTCTGACATGGAAGTTGCACTAACTGATATGGATGGGAGGCTTAAATAAGATGAGCAACATACTAATTTTCTGCTTAAACAAAACACCTGGTTAATAAACTTGATTATCTCGAAAACCGAGAAAGAAGGTGCAGTATAAGAAGTTTTGGTCTCCCCAAGAAAAAAGAAGGAAATGACATTATTACCTTTTTGAACTCATGGATTCCTGAAATACTGGCCTTACAAGAAGGGCCTTCATATCGAATTGAAAGAACCCATAGAGCACTAGGTGAGCCAGCTTCAGCTTCCTCTTCTACAGCACCAAGGTCAATTATTATAAAATTCATCTCTTAAAAAGATAGACTATACTAAAAACAGCTTGGCAGAAAGCTCCATTAAAGTATAACTGAAGCTTTATTAGATTTGGCAGCGATTATTCAGCAAGAGTACTGGAAATGAAAACATGTTGGCCTTTTATAAAGCTACTAAAACACAAAATCACATCAAAACACAAATCTTGTATCCTGGAGGAAAAAAAATGCATCTGTCTAATGGAACAAGAACATTTAATAGTCTTGAAGAGGCATCTGCATATACCAAAAATTACAACATAATCACTGTCTCTGAGGACATGGAAGTTTCCTTCTCTTCATTAAAGAGATCATCTGAGAAAACCTCTCGGACAGACTCAAAGAAAAAGAAGACAAAAACTGACACTTCATCCACATCTAGTAGTAAATCTCTCAAAGCTTCTACTGATAGGTAAAACCTTTTAAGTTTATTAAGTTTTCCGCAGATGTCATGCAGTTACACAAACCATGCAAACTGTCACACTACAGTCACTGACTTTTTTTAACATTTAAAGAGAGTGAATAAGCTATTACAAGCTGTAATAGTAGTTTAAAATTATAATAGTTATGCAACTCATCATAAGATGTTCTTCATCTCACATTGCTGCAGTCCTTACATATGGGTAGTCCGCTGTCCTCGGTCGGCCCGAATACCAAAGTATAAGGCTGACGTCGGTCAAGGCGCTTAAGACTGACATCAGGACGTCAGGGTACAAATGCGCATGACCGACGTCATATCCCCAGTCTTTTTTGCCGCATGGTCCGATGCAGAAGCAGCGTTGCAAGTGCCGTTCGGCGTTCTGAAATTTTTCGAGTTCGGAGTTTCAGACCGAATCAAAGTTGGCTAAGTACCCCGTTAGGGAATATTTGTTTTTTTCTTGCCTCAGTGTTTTACCGGATGTCAGAAAAGTGAATAACTGTATTTCTTGTGGGAAACAGATACCGCATAGGGATTATCATTCTTTGTGTATTCCTTGTTTGGGGCCTGAGCACGACGTTGTTGGGTGTCGCTTTTGTGCTAGGTTCAATAAGCGCACTATTAGCGAAGGTTAGATTGTGCTAGGCTGGTCTTCGGAAGCGGTGCAATTATAATATGCCGTCGGATTCTCCGGCGCCCGCTTCTTCGAAGAAGCGCAAAGACAAAGCCGTTAAACCCAGGCAAGAAGAGTCGTCCGTTCCGGACGCCGGTTCTTTAGAGGCATCAGTGGAACCGGTGGTTCCGACGGAGGCTTCTCTGGAGTCCCAGGGGGAGACTTTGATATTGCAGGATGTGGCCTCTCAGGAGGCAGGTCAGGCTGAAGGGGCTTCTCAGGTTACTGTACTCCCCTCCCTTCCTAGGGTGGTTAGGCCCTCTCCTTCTGTTTCCAAGGCTTCTCACAGAGGCAGGCCAGGTTTAGCTTCTGTTGGTGTCACTCCTAGTGCAGCAGGGTCGGTGCCCAAGAAGCACATGCTTAAAATGGCAGAAGATTTGATTACTCTGATTAGAGGTTCTTTGCCCCCTCCTGATAAGAGGCCTAGGGTGGAGCCAGAGTTGGAGAGTTTTGAGCAGGCTTCGGATGTTTCTGTGTCTTCGGCTGAAGACTTGCAGGAGTACTCTCCTTATTCTGATTCTGATGCAGATGATTCCACTCCTTCTGCTTCTCCTCCAGAGGATTTTTCTTTTTCAGAGACTCTTCATTCCATGAGGGAACATTTTAAGTGGGAAGGTCAGGACTTCTCTGATTCCAGGAAGAGGCTTAGGGAATTTTTGCTTTTACCCCAGCATAGGCCCTTGGCTATACCCCCTGTTCTGGATGTTGTGGAGGATGTGTTTGCAGAGGCTTCACTTAATCCTGATTCTCTGCCTCCTGCTCCTGTTAAACCGGATAGGTATTACAGGGTGCCTGAGGCCCATAAATATCTTTATAAGAGTCCTAGGGCGGACCCAGAAACTGTTAGTCAGGGACCTAAGGGTGTCAAGGCTTCTGTTGTAAAAAATCCGGTTCCTCCAGATAAAGAGGCCAGAGCTTTGGATAGATGGGGAAAGAAAGTCTATACATCTTCTACCTTAGCTATGAGGGCTTTGAATTGCCAGTTTCATATGTTGAAATATCAAAACTATCTTCTTTCTCAGTTGAAGTCTAAGGTGGATGCTCTGGCGGAAGGCATTGAGTGTAAAGAATTACAAGATTTGGTGCATGTTTCTGAACAGGTGGGTAAGCATTCTTTACAATGTGGTTTTGATGCTGTACAGGCCTCATCTAGGGTGGCTGCCACTGGTTCAGTTCTTCGCAGGCACGCATGGCTGAGGGATCAGAATTTATCTGACCATGTTAAGACAAGGATTTTGGATGCTCCTTTACAGTCTGATGTGTTGTTTGGTTCACCTGTGGAGTCAGTCTTGAAGAAAATGGAAGACAAGGCTAACTCTATGCAGGCTGTTAAAGATTTTTTGCAAGTTCAGCCTCCGAAGTTTAGTAGGAATTGGCCTGCTAAGGGGTGGACGTATCCTTCTTATGATTCTCAGTCTAGAGGTAGATCTAGACGTGGTAGGGGCAGAGCTCAGAGTTCTTTCAGACCTAGAACAGGGAGTTCACCTGCACAATCTTCGGGTGAGGGCAGGGGCCAGTCCTTTCGTAAACAGGCCCAATGACCTACCTTTTCAGCTGCCAGATTCTTCTTGCCTGGCAGCACCTTTGGGAGGAAGGTTGGCACTCTTCAAGGAAAATTGGAATTTGATTACCCAAGACAAATGGGTATTGGATATCATACACCGAGGTTACAAGTTTTATTTCCATACCTTGCCTCCTTTCAAAGGCATGCCGGACGTTCCTCCTCAGCAAAGACTAGAGGCTCACAAACAAATTTCTCTGCTACTTCAAATGAGGGCCATACAACCGGTCCCTCTGCCAGAAGTGGGCCTAGGATTTTATTCTCGCCTGTTCCTAGTACCAAAGAAAGGGAACACGTGGAGACCAATCTTGGATTTATCCATCCTCAACACATATCTGGACATTCCCAAGTTCAAAATGTTGTCGTTACAACAGCTTTTACCTCTGCTGGGCAAAGATCACTGGATGGTGACTCTGGATCTCAAGGAGGCTTACCTTCATGTTCCTATCAGGCTCAGTTGCAGAAAGTATCTGCGTTTTCGGGCTGGGATTTCTCATTATCAGTTCTCTGCATTGCCCTTTGGCTTATCTACTGCGCCCAGAGTGTTCACGAAGGTTCTGGCTCCAGTGATAGCTTTCTTCAGGCTAAGAGGAATACAAATCTATCCTTATTTGGACGATTGCCTGATTCTGGCCCAAGGAAAGGGCGAACTTCTTCATCATTTACAGTATGTGATAGCAGTGTTAAGATGCCTGGGGTATTCTGTGAACGAAATAAAGTCCAGTCTAGTACCCTCTCAGGACATGTGCTTTCTGGGTGTGAGACTGAATACAGCATCCCAGATGGTTTTGACCCCGGACAAACAAAAGAATCTTTCTCTTTACTTCCATCAATTGTCTCGTCAGTCCAGGCTGACTGCAAGGACAGTCCTTCAAGCCTTGGGGTTCATGGCATCTTGTATTCTGGTACTTCCCAATGCCAAACTGCATATGAGGAAGCTACAATGGTATCTCAAAATGTATGGACACAGCACTGCCAAGATATGGACACTGTCATTCAGATAATACCTTGCATTCAAAAGGAATTTTTGTGGTGGGCTCAGGAATGTCACCTAAACAAGGGACTCTCTGTGACCCGCCAGAGGCGAGTCAGATTCTAACGACAGATGCCTCAGACAAAGCTTGGGGAGCTCATCTAAATGGAAAGTGGGTACAAGACACGTGGCCTGCCAGACTTCAACATCTACATATCAACTTGAAGGAGATGTTAGCAGTCCAATTTGCATTAATGGCTTTCAAGGATTTACTTCTTCCAGGGCAGGTGTTGGTTCTAACAGACAACACAACTGTCATGTGGTACATCAACAAGCAAGGGGGAACGCATTCTTATCCTCTATGCAGACAAGCAATGATTTTGTGGGAGACTGCTCTCAGTTTACAGCTAACTCTTCAGGCAAGGTTTCTGCCGAGCACAGAACTCCTTAGCAGATGTGTTGAGCAGACAAATTATGGATCCCCACGAGTGGAAATTGGATCCTCATGTATTTCAGAAATTGACAGTGTTATGGGAACTCCAGACATAGATCTGTTCGCTTCTCCACTAAACTACCAGCTGCCAAAGTTTTGCACAAAAAGGTTTCATCCCACAGCCTGGAAAGTGGATGCTCTCTCATTCAATTGGAGCAATCTTCATGTGTATGCCTTTCCGCCTCTGCCTCTCCTCCCAAAGGTACTCCTGAAGGTCAGACAGGACAAGCCAAAGATGATTTTAATAGCTCCAGATTGGCCTCGACAGCACTGGTACCCATTACTGAGAAGTCTAGTACGGGAGCCTCCATGGCCTTTGCCTTCGATTCCACACCTGCTGTCTCAGGAGAACAGTCATTTACTCAATGTCAAACTTCACTCTCTACATCTAACAGCCTGGCATATTCTGTTTTAAACCCTGGAGGGTCTCAGCTTCCACAGCAAGTTTTGAATGTTGTTTTGGAGGCCAGAAGGCCTAGTACAAGGAAAGTGTACTCAGATAAATGGAGGAGATTTTTATTTTGGAGTACAGCAAAGGAATTTGATGTTTCTAAGCCTAATTTAAGTGTGGCTCTTCAATATCTTACTGAGTTACTGGACAAAGGTTTGTCCTTCTCCTCTATTAAGGTTCATGCTGCAGCAATTTCTGCTCACTATGACTGTGACCCACCTTTGTTTTCTCATCCTTTGTTTAAGCAATTCCTTAGAGGGGCAAAGAATATAAGACCCCACGAGAGCTCCTACTCCTGCTTGGGATCTCAATTTTGTGTTGGAGAAACTCACTCTACAACCTTTTGAGCCTGCAGCTACTGCCGAGTTGAAATATTTATCATGGAAGACTGCTTTTGTTGGCCATTACCTCTGCGAGAAGGGTTTCTGAATTACAGGCCCTTATGGCGGTTGAGCCTTTCTTAATTTTCCATAAGGATAGGGTATCTTTGCACTAATCCTTCCTTTATGCCTAAAGTGGTTTCTAGTGTGGCTTTAAACCAAACTATTCATTTACCTACTTTTATGCAAACCCCAAAATAAAGGGGAAAAGATTTTGCACACTTTGGATATACACAGGCAGTTGCGATATTATTTGAGCAGAACTAAAGGGTTCAGGCAGTCTCAGCCGTTATTTGTTTCATTTGCTTTGGGTTCTCAGGGCAAGCCTGTTTCAAAACAAACTATTTCTAAGTGGATTGGTTTTGTATTGCTTTCTGTTATTCCCATCATGGTAAGGAGATTCCAGCTGGGATTAGGCCTCATTCCACTAGGGCTACTGCCACTTCTACAGCTTTTTTACGGGGGGTGGCTACTAAAGATATTTTGGAGGCAGCTACTTGGAGTTCAGTGCATACTTTCTCTAAGCATTACCACCTTCCACTTTACTCTAAATCTAGGGCTGGTTTTGCCACTGCAATTTTACAGGGCATTTTGGCAGCTCCTAATGCTTTATAGTTTTGCCATCCTCCCTTATCTCTGCTTTGGGATTCTACCCATATGTAAGGAC
Source organism: Protopterus annectens (assembly GCF_019279795.1). Lineage (NCBI taxonomy): Eukaryota > Metazoa > Chordata > Ceratodontiformes > Protopteridae > Protopterus > Protopterus annectens. The sequence continues at coordinate 675,913,152 of NC_056733.1, forward strand.
TGCAGCAATGTGAGATGAAGAACATAGTACAGTTTTGTACCTACCATAAATGTAGAAGTTCAAGATCCACATTGCTGCAGTCCAATTACCCTCCCTCCTTCCCTCTGTAGTTAGAGGCGATTCTGTGGTTTGGTTTGTGAATATTGTAAATATTGTAAATAGTATTAGTGCAGGGGTGGTTGGTTGTTTTTTGCTGTCTTTTGGTTTGGCCTTTCTTTTTAGGGCCTTCTGACATCTGGGGCAAGAAAAGACTGAGGATATGACGTCGGTCATGCGCATTTGTACCCTGACGTCCTGATGTCAGTCTTAAGCGCCTTGACCGACGTCAGCCTTATACTTTGGTATTCGGGCCGACCGAGGACAGCGGACTACCCATATGTAAGGACTGCAGCAATGTGGATCTTCGAACATCTACATTTATGGTAGGTACAAAACTGTACTTTACTTATCCTGCTTTTTTTTACTTTATATTTTTTATTAGGGCTGTCTGGCATTCTTACAGCATGATTACTGATTCATGTATTTCAGTGTCTCAAAAAGCACTTTTCTGAATAATGTGTGTTATTTAGCACACTAAATGTATTAGTAACACAATATTAATTTAACTGCCAGCAAAGAGTTTATTAATGCTTGTCTGGGCAAAAACGACTTAAATACAGTTTGCTATTGTATATGTGATTTGCCATTTATTAACATACAGGAAATGGCTAACGTATGTGATTTTTTAAAAAATGTTTTCTCAAGTTTACAGCCTCACATTGCTTTAGAATGTTGTTACAAACAATTTTCACTGAAATTGAATCTTTTACTTACCACGAGAGGTCTCAAGACTTGTTTTAAACGCGCAGTAGTCACCATTATGAAAATTAATCTCCTGGTCATTCCCTTTTAATGTAACACAAGGAAACTGAGGGGAATGCTTTCAGAGTGACACACGAGTCTCTGTTACCTTAATCTTTAGTTGTGAATGCCCAGAACAGCATAAAATTATTAGATTGATTCATTAAAGTTAAATAAAAGGTTAACTAATAATTAGCAGTTATTTAAAAGCAATTTTATGGTTTTAATTTGAATGGCTTGTTTATTGTTGGATGGAGGGAGGGGGGAAACAAAACTTGTGTATAGGATATCTACCATAGTGCACTGATACTAATAGCATTAACAGTTTCCTCTTTTAGTTAGATATTACTGCAAGCGATTTTACTGTTATACTTATATTATACAGTATCCTTCATCTAAATACGTAGATATGTGTAATTTTATACTTGTAAGCAAGTATGCATTGTGTTTAAATGAGTTTACTGAAAAATTATAAGTTGCAGTGCTGACAGTGATTGGAAATATATGTTTGTATGCATGATATCCTGCAGGACTGCTCTGTGAATGTAACTTTAACATTAGCTACTACAGCTGAGATGATTTAAACATTTATTATAAAGTTATCTTTCATATGTCTTAACAGTTATTTCATATTATCATACACTATTGCCCTGTTATTTCTAAGCAATTAACTCATATAAACCATCACAAAGGATATTTTAACAAATACTTGCGGTCGTTCTTATCTATTTGAAGTAAATATGTTTCTAACAAGATGTAATTTAAAAAGTTATGATTCATATTTGGACACAGTAGGAGAGTCTTCGTGGGTTCTGTTCAAGCAGCTTTATTTTATACAAGCACATCGCGATAGAAGTTTACGGACTTTAACTTAAGTAACTTATATACAAACTAACTGCTGTATTCATGCATGGCTACTTTCTCGCTGCATTCTCAAAATAGCACTAGGAATGGCATGTGCTTGATACTTATACATTCACTCTCAGTATTTGACGTGCTACTTAAAGATACACCACGTGCACTCTGCTGTATATCCTCCCTCTTGAAAAAACAAAACATGCAATGTTATGGATATTTTGGCATGCAGATATCACAAATAATTATCAGTCATGCATTAATAGAAAATATAATACATATATATATATACAGTTAAGTCCGTGTTGCTACATATTTCACACTGGGCTTAGATACTCATCCGTAACGTGTGATATAAAATTGGGAATTGGACTTAACTACTGGAGCTGTGTCTGAAAAATGTTTGTTCTGTGATTTACTTGGAACATCTTCAGGGATGGAATCAGAGGTAAGGACACCATCTGGGAAGGAGACATTAGTTGGCTCTCTCTGAGATTTAGAGTCTAAGTCGCTACAACAATGTTGTGACGATGATTCTGGTACAGGTAGCAGATGTTTACAGTTTCGCCTGTACTACGTATCTTCCAAGTCTATAAGGTAGGACCTTGATTCAGAACATTTGCCAATAACTCGCCCTATGCAGTCAAAACTTTTTTTTCTTTTTGAAGTCTGACTGTTTTTCCTTCCCTTAATGGAAAAAGAATTTTGTTAGACTTGTATGATAACTTCTGGATTGAACGTTTCTTAAATAATTAACCTTGATGGTCTTATCCCTGGCTTTAGTAGATTGATAGGAATAGGTAGCGTAGTTCTTGTTTGCCTGGAAGGAAGTCATTGAGCTGGACATCCGAGAACATCATCATGAGGTACGTTCCTAAGGTTAAGCAGATTTAAGAAACTGAATGGTCACGTGTTGACCTTTCATTGCATACGAAACAAGAAGAAAGTACTTTATCAATGTCTTTCGGTAATGAAGGTCAAAATACTAAGTCTCTCGCTTGCCTCTTGGTGGATGCGTAACCTAGGTGACCACAATGCAAAATCTGCATGTACTCATGTTGCAACAGCAAAAACAACAATTGTAGGATCTTTGAAAATAATGCCATCTTCCATTAACATCTCTGTAGGGAAAATAGGTTTGCAGTTCAAGTAGTACACTAGATTGCTTTGACGGTCATCCAACATTAAGGTAGTGATTGAGCTTTTGCAAAATCTGACCAGTCTTAGTGTGATTTCTCAACTCATCAAGCCAAATGGTAGAAAAATCACGCATTGCTGTCACATCATAGTCAAAGTTCTCTGTGTCAAGCTGTTCCATTGTATTTCTGGGTGATCTGGATAAGGTATCAGCCAGACAGAGTAGTTTACCTCTCGTATAGACCATTTTGAAGTTGTACTTTTGCAATTTGAGCATCATTCTTTGTAATCTTGCTGGAGCTGAATGCATAGGCTTCTTTAGAATAGTAACTAGAGGTTGGTGATCTGTCTCAATCTGAATAGCTCGATCATAAATGTAATCATGAAACTTGGAACATGTATATACTATTGCCAAAAGTTATTTCTCGATTTCAGCATACTGCATCTCAGTTTGGGTAAGTGTTCTAGATGCATAATCTACTGGTCTGCCCTCTTGAAGTATAACTGCACTTAGGCCAAATTTTGAAGCATCACAGGTAAGAGTGTAACCTGTTTGTTCACATAGTATCTTAATGTAGGTGGGGTGGCAATTTTCTGCTTGAGGTCATCAAACCCTTTCTGGTGCTGTTCTAACCATGATCATGCCACATTTTTGAGTGTTAGCTCTCTTAAAAGTGCTCTCAACTCACTGAAGTCTGGTATAAACTTGCCTAAATAGTTGACCATGCCTAAGAAACATTGTAGAGCTTCAACATTGTCTGGTGCTGACGTATCAAGAATTGCTGCTTGCTTGGTCGGGTCTGGTCTCAAGTCAGTCCTGGTAAATAAATGACCTTCATATGTAACTTCTGAAAGTCTGAATTTGCACTTCAGAGGATTGAGCTTCAAGTTCACTTCACATGCTCTGTCTAGAACTTTCTTTAGGTTTCAGTTATGCTCTGCTTCACCATTGCCTCCAACCAATAAATCATCTACTATAATGGCACAAGGATAACCCAAAATATTTGCTCCATTGCACGCTGGAAGACTTGACTTGCAAAATTTATTCCAAATGGCATCCTTAGAAGTCTGTATCTGCCAAACGGAGTACCAAAAGTGGTTGGTAATGAGGATTTACAATCAAGCATCACTTGCCAAAATGAACTCTCTGCATCCAAAACAGAAAAAAAAAGTGATATTTGGTATTAGAACCGCGACCGCTTCGACTGTGCGCATTGGATGATACGGTCTTTTCAGTGCTTTGTTCAAATCTCTTGGGTCAGCGCATATTCTGATTTCGGCTGAGCCTTTTTTGTGAGCTGCTACCATAGACGATACCCATTCAGTTGGTTCTATAACTGGACAAATTACACCTTGCTGCACCATTTTATCCAACTGAGCCTTAACTTTGTCTTGCATAGCTGTTGGAATTCTTCTTGCTGGTATGACTACTGGAGTGGCTGGGTCTAACTTCATGGAATACACTATTGGACGTTTGCCCAACCTGTCATCGAAAACATCAGCATGTTCTGAGAAAATGGCTTATGAAAAATTAGAACTAGGAGATGTACTTATGTGAACTTCTTTGTTAAAAGAAAGCAGATTTATTCTCAAACTGTCTTTGAGTCCCAATAAAGACTGTACTGGTCTTCTGATTACATAGAATAACAAGTTGTAACAGTTCTTGGCCAAATAACATGAAACCATCGATGAGCCTTCGGTTTGAATCTCTTCACCTCACACTACTGGCCACATTGAGTTACTCATTAGTTCTCACTTTAGGAAATGTGTCTGCTGATATAACATTACACTTTGAACCAGTGTCTACTTTAAGCTCTGTGAATTTACCATTGATCCAGACTGTACAGAACACCTAGCTTTTTGTCAGAAAATTTACTGCATCAACTCTTTCACCAGTCACTGATACACCATCCACATAGAAACCTGACTGCTGCATCTCTAATTGATCAACCTGCCTTTTTTGTATAACCTTTCTTTTTTATTCTTTACTACTGTGTGAGGTTTACCTGATTGGAAAACTTTTTGGAAATGGTTCCATTTTTTACACTTGTGATATTGCTTACCAAATGCTAAGTATTTTTCTCTTTTAGACTCATGATTTGCACCACAAGTGCGACAGTTAACAATATTGTATTGGATTGTGCTTATTCATGCTTGTACTGTACAGAGCACGTGCCTTTAACTGAACTAGTCTTAGAACTTGGTGGAAAACTATGTGGTTTCCTTAATGAGCCAGCAGGGGTTGTGTCTGCCATGTGCTTAGTAAGCCTGTTTCTGTTTGCCACGTGTTGCATGCTGTCTACATTTGCTCTGGAGCCTGATGAAACCATGCTCTTGTCACTTGTAAGCATGCTTACTTGTGTGTTTTTCTGTCATTTCATGGATTTGGCAAATCTCTATGGCTTTACTCAATGTTAAATTACTATCTCGAAGCAAGATATTTCTTACAGCAGCACTATTAATACCACACACGAGCCGGTCTTTTATCAACTCATCTTTTAAGTCACCAAACCAACACGCTTTAGCCTTGTTTCTCAAATCAGTTCTATAGGTTCATAGCTATATGTATATACCTATATATAACCTGCAAAGGCTTCCCTGGTTTCTGATCTCTCGTGTAAAACAACTTCCTCTCTAGGGTAATATTTGTCTGGTGGTTACATATTTCTCTGAACTTGCACTTCAAACACTCAGGGTCTTCCCTTGACACAGCCGGTTTTCACCTTCTCCTTCAAATGCTGCTGGTGCATACACAAACAAATGCACTCTTTCTATGACCTCTGACCCAGCTAAGTTTAGCAAAATGAATGCCTTGGTGTTTGCATCTTTATCTGAATAAGCTGCTTGTTTAAAAATGTCGTACTCTTCTCAGATATTCTCCAATTCTGTGCAATATTCTGATCAAATACAAGTGGTAAAGGCTTTCAAAATCCATCTGCCATATTAACGCATACCAGTGAAGGGTTCTGTAAAGAAGCATGAGCACATGCGCTTACACATAAGCCAGAAATTTATGCCAGTACTTGTAACTTTGCACAATAGCACAACGAGCCTCTGTATAAGTGAATTTTACAAATTAAGTATCTTTCGGGCACTGTAATATTCTTGAAGTTACTTTATTGCACAAAATCACCTTATCAGTATAAGAACACATCAAATAACTGCACGATGCAAGCCTCTGTGTAACTGGACTTTGCAAAATAAGTTTCTAGGGCAGCATAATACTTTTGAACTTATTGTATTGCTAAAGACATTTATCATCATTTTAAGAAGCATTTCAAATAACTGCACGATGCGAATGAACTGGGCAGGAGAAGCTCAGAGTCAATAACATTTTGAAGTAATGGCACTTTGCAAATAAACAGTACACAACACACTGAAACGTCCCCAAAATGGTGGTACCTTTCTAGGCAATTCTCTACAGTGCAAGAAACACTCTGTAATGGCAGCACTTTGCGAATAGGCACTATTCACTATTCAGCACTAGAAACTTTTCGAAATGGTTATACTTTGATTGCACTTTCACAAAATAGTTGCACTTTGCACACAAATAACTCTTCAAAATACATGCACAGTAATAAGCACACACTATAAGCACTTTTACACACTTTTAGGTATTTTGAGTAACTTTAGTTATGCCCTTGATAAATACAAAGCAGTAGCTGTGCTAAAACACAGCTCTTTGCCAAAAAACAAAACAAAAAAAAGGCAGTCACCTTTCTTTATGCTTAGTGTGCCCCTTTTTGTCCTTATTATATTCATTTTGCTCGTTTAATCTCTTTTCATGCCCATTGTACTTTTCTTGTGCTCATTTTACTCTAAACATGCCCGTTTTGCCTTTAAACATGTTCATTTTACTTTTCTGTTAATCGTTTCGTCAAATTACTTTAAACACTGCCCTTAGTTAATAAGCCTTTTATGCTTCCCTCTCATTTAATAATGCGTTTTCTGCCCTTGTACTGCCCCATTTTATTATTTTTATGAAACAAGTAGTTTGTGCATATTCTCATTATCTTTACTTCTTTTCTGGCTCTTTTTTGTGCTCACTTTTAGTTTACCTTCACTGTCATCTCTGCACCTCATGGCTCTGAATCTTATTCTCTTCTATCCTGGTTCTGACACTATGTCGCTCTCCTACTTTGGACACAATAGAAGAGTCTTCATGGGTTCTGTTCAAGCAGCTTTTTTTATTCATACACATCATGATAGAAGTTTACTGACTTAAGTAACTTGCATACAAACTAACTGCTATATTCATACATGCTCACTTTCTGGCTGGAATGACGTGCTTGATATTTGTACATGCACTCTGTCTTTGACGTGCTACTTAGATACATCACATAGCACATGCTCTCTGATCTACAGAGACCTAACTTTAGCAATGGATTTGTGTGTGTGTGTATATGTATGTATGTAAGTGTACGTGTATATGTAGGAGTATGAATATGCATGTGCGCGTGTGTGTGTGTGTATATATATATATATATATATATATATATGTGTGTGTGTGTGTGTGTGTGAGGACACATGTATATACATAAATCTCAAAGTTGCACATTAACTGAATTGTTACATTGTGTTTGTATTTAAGTTGATTCTAAAGCTACTGCTGCACAAAATAATCTCATTTAAATTATTTATGCCTCACTAATAGTACTTATCAGAGCTGTTAACTACAGTCATGAAGACTAGATAAAGCAGTCTGACAGACTGTGTTCTATCTGTCAGACTGGAATCTTAACAATTCCATGTTTGTTGTTGAGAATTTTTTTGTTACAGTACTGCTTGTTTTTCAGGAATTATTCTAATGTTTCTTCAACTTTCTGGCTCGAAAGTAAAGTATTTTACATGTTAGGTATTGTCATCATACAAACAGATCTGTCATACATCTTTACACATACCTGGGTATATTGGGGAAATAGAATGAGTTGTCTAAATAGACATTTTTCATTATTTCTTATTATTTTAACTATATCTACACTTATTTATGTCCTTATTCTTAGTTTCATTAAATGTAAATGGACTTAATAATCCAAGGAAATGATCAAGTTTATTAAGGTATTTAAATGTAAATAAACCCCAAATAGTATTCCTACAAGAAACTCTTTTTAAATCAGCTGAAAAGAATGTCTGGAACCCCCATAATTTCACAATACTATACTAGCCCTTTCTTCATATAAAGCTAAAAAGAGAGGTGCCATGATTTTCTGGAAAAGTGTTATACACCCTCAAATTTTATATAAATATGAGGATCCTGAGGGACTATTAGCCATCATCATTATTAAACTTAATAATAGAATTTGGTCACTAGTCAATCTATACTGGTTTCCAGGATTAGGTGTGTCAACTGCAAGACGCCATCTAGATTTTATTAAAACTACTTATAAAGGTAATCTTGTACTAGGGGGGACTTCAGTTGTATTTTAGTTAATCTTGACACTACTAACAGTAGACCACTAAGGCTAACATCCACAGCAAAGGTATTTAAGAAATGGATTGATTCCCTTAATTTATATGATACTTTTAATTCTAAACATACTCATTCTGAAATTTTCTCATATTGATAACAGGTTTAATACCCAAACTAGGATTGATAGAATATTAGTCTCTAGTGATTTAAAGCTAAAACTTTCATTTTTCTCAATAATTCCTTGCCCTTTTTCCGATCATGATTGTCTGAGACTTAAACAGCTAGATTTTACTAAATTAATTTCTATACCTAGAATCCCTGCATATAGGTTCATAGGTAGGTACTAGGCTATTGGCCCTAGGGCCTATATAAGCCTAGCCAAACGGTACCCTGGCTTTTGCCACCCAAGAAAATTATTTTCCTGTGCCCCTGTCAAGCAGAGCCACAGAAGTGACCCCCGGGGTAAATGGTAAATTTCCTATCTCCCATCCAATCATCAAGATTTTTCTTGAAGAGTGCTAATGAGGAGCTTTGTTTGATATAGATAGTTTGTTCCAGAGTATGGGAAGTCTCTGAGATAGGAATCTATCCCTCCAGCATGTTCTGTTTATTGTGGTGTCAAGGTTTAGGTCCCTAGAGCGTGTAGCTCGGAGGGATTGGTATTTATTTACGTGGAGCATGTCCAACAGATCTGGGTTTGACATAGCTTTGTATGTTAGGCAGAGATCGCCTCTGAGTAGGCGATATGCAACAGAGTAAAGCTGGAGTTTTTTGAGGCGGTCTGCGTAGGGCATCTTTTTGAGGCCGGACATCCTCTTTGTGAGGTATTTCTGTGGCCTTTCCAGTTGTAGATGTCTTGTGAGGTACATACCAAAAGGGGCATTGTACTCTATAATGGATCTAATGAGTGATGAGTAGAGGGGAAAAATTACCTCTTTTTTCTTGGATGAGAAACCTTTTGTGATGAGGTGTGTCACGTAGAAGGATTTCCTGACTACTGTGACGATGTGATTATCAAAGGCGAGACTACTGTCCACCTGTGTCCCAAGGTCTCTTATCACACTTTCGGTGTTAAGTAGACTACTACCTATGTGGTAGTTCATGGGTACAGAATTTTTACCAAAAGGGATGACAATGCACTTTTTAGCATTGAGCTTGAGGCCATGGCTTTGACACCAGGCACCTCTCTCAGTGAGGCCCTTTTGTAGGATGTCCACATCGTTAGGAGATTTGATTATGGCTCCCAGTTTGCAGTCATCTGCGAACTGTGTTAGCCAAAGACCTTCTGTGTTAGTCTGTACTTCAGAGAAGTAGATACCAAACAGGAGAGGACCTAGGACTGAACCCTGTGGTACTCCACTTGTCACTGGTCTGAAAGTGGATTTAGAGTCTGCTACTTTCACAGTGTGGGTTCGGTCAGTGAGCCAGTTGGCAACCCATCTTGTGACATAGGGATTTATACCTAGTTTAGTGAGTTTGTCTATAATTCCAGAGTGGGGGATGGTGTCAAAAACCTTGGCGAGATCTAGATAGGCTGTGTGTACCACCTTACCCTCATCTACAGCTTTGGTGACCGCTTCAAAGAAGTCTGTCAGGTTTAGGAGACATGATCTGCCTTTTACAAACCCAACCTGGGTAGGGTCCAGAGTTTGGAGATTACCAATATCATTGTTTATAAGTTCCATGATGATATGCTCCATAGCCTTGCAGACCAGGCTCGTCAGGCTAATGGGGCGGTAGTTCCCGGGCTCCGTGGTGGCTCCCCCTTTGTGGAGTGGGATAACTGTTGCTGTGCGCCATTCAGTGGGCACAAAGCTTGAGGTGAGGCTATGATTGAACAAGGTACTTAGGTGGGGTGCCAGTTCGTTCTGTAGTTCATGTAGAACGCAGACTGGGATGTTGTCAGGTCCCATGGATGCTGTGTTCTTGGCTTTGGAGAGTGTGTTTTTTTACCTGTGCAGCCGTGATTACAGGTACTTTACATTCTTCCGGTATAGTTATGAGCCCTTTAGGGGATGAGAGAGGAGTAAAGTTAGCACTGAACCTATCTGCCAGGATGTTGGCAATATCAGTTGGTTCTGTATATTTAGTGCCATTGTGCTGTAACTCTGAGCAGATCTGAATGTTGCCATTGAGATTCTTCACATAGCTATAGAATGCTTTGTGGTTGTCTTTAGAATCAGTGGCGATTTTGTTTTCGTAACTAGCTTTGTAGGATTTTATGAAGGATCTCAGCATCTTACTGAGGCTCCTCTAATCATGGGATTTTACTCTTTTTTGCAACAGTTTCTTTCTTCTGTTGTAGAGTTTGATTATAGCAGGGGACCACCAGATTGGCTTCCTTTTTTTGGATGATAGCATCTTGGTTCTGTTAGGGATTGCACGATCCATGCAGTCGTGTAAGTGCTTATAAAGTGCAATTGTGTAGGATTCAGCAGTCGTATCTCTATTGTCCAACATCAGCATGGGTGTCGTGAAGTTTGCCCCTTCTGTCTTAAGAAGCGTGAAGTTGGCTTTGGAGAAACTTTTTACGGTGGTTTCCCTAATGGGGGGTGGGGCTGGGATGTGGATGCCTAGGATGATTTGCTTGTGGTCGGATCTGACCAACGAGGAATTGACCTCTGATGTGGAACACAGGTTGCCCATGTTGGTAATGACCAGGTCTAGGATATTGCTGCCCCTGGTGGGGGTGTGGATAAGTTGATCCAAGGCATTGGACTGTATGAATTCCAGAAAACGTTGAGCACAAGAGTTGGTACATGAGTAGTTTTCCCAGTTAATGGTGGGGTAGTTGAAATCGCCCATTATTAGGGTGTTAGGTTGTACCCTAATATTTTCCAGTGCATCAAGAAATGAAGAGTGGGAATACTGGGGCATGGTGGGGGATCTGTAGCAAGCTACAGTTTGCATTGCGGTCTTGCCCAGAGTTAGTTGCACTTGGATAATCTCAGATGCATTATGCTGAGCAACTAGCCTGGAGGTGTGGATATCCTTAATGACTATGGACACACCTCTGCCTTTAGTGCTTCAGTCCAAGTTAGGTGGCCGAAAGGTGTGGTATGAATTATAGCCTGGTAATGCAGGGGTGCTCTCTGGAGCCTTGAACCAGGTCTCTGTCACTGCACAGATGTCGATGTTCTCCATTTTAAGGAGTGCCTCGACTGAGTGCATTTTGAGGTTTAGACTCCTAGCATTGAGTAGCATTACCCTCAGATTTTGCTTGCTTGTACCTGTTACGGTGGTGAATTTGTAATTTGAATCTTGCCTAAAGAAGGCACTATAGGGGTGGCAAGAGCCTTAGCCAGTGTCCGGAATCCCAAGGGCGACAGATGCAGGCCATCTCTGGCAAAGCATTGTGGTTTGTCGATCATGTCATCCCAGGCAGACAGATACTGGATCCCCTTAGAATGACACCAGAAGCTTAGCCAATTGTTGAAGTAACTCATTTTGTCCTTGTACTGTGGTATCATTCTGGGTGATGGCAGGATGCTACTCAGGGCTAGGGTCATACCTGCCTGGGCTACAAGATCAGAAAGCTCCTCCATGTCTGTCTTCATATAGTCCAGGGAGGTACCTCTCAGGTCATTCACACCAACATGGACAATGACAGAGTCATATTTGTACTTGCTGTGGAGTGACCTGAGTGCATGCGTTATGTGGCAGATCCTGGCACCTGACAGGCAGCTGACAGTGACTTTCTCCTTGTTTAGCCTGGTGAGTGGAACATCAGTGTGCCTGACTATAGAGTCACCTATGACTAGAGTGTTAAGTACGTTGTTATGCCTTATGGGCTGTAATTGAGTGGCACACTGAGTTTGTGGGCTGTGTGTCATTTGAATTGTGTTGGGGGTTGGAGGTTGCTTACGTTTCTGCTTTGGAGGTCCTTGTTGCTTAGGTAGATTTTTTTTTTGAGAGCCTCCACAAATGTAGATGTGTGTTTTTTGTTTCTATGTGTGTGTTTTAGTGGTGTAGGTTTTGAGGGACTATGTGATGAGTGTGGTGTGTGGTGCAAGTGTTTACCTTCTCCTCTTGACTGTGTCTAGTCCAGTCTTGGGTGAAGAGAGCTTTGCTTCCAGTTTGGTTATATAAGTGCATCTCTCACAGGTTGTAGTGTTGGGTGGTAGGAGGAGAGGGTTGTCTGTGTACATGAGGCAATTGCTGCTTTGCCCCAAGATGCTCAGATTCATCAGGTAGACAGGAAAAAACACCGGGAGCTGACCCTTAGACATGCCTGGATAGGTGCTTATTTATTAAGTACTAAAAACTGTTTTTCTCTAGACAAGTGAAGAAAGTTGAGTGATGTAGTAATTTGTAGCTTATTTAGTGCTTACAATGAGTTCTGAACAAGTGCTGAGCCCAAAGAAACAGATTTGAGTGCTGAAACTAGAAAACTGGCTAGTTCTAAGAAACAAAATTAAGCTAGGCTTCCCTCCAACACAGAAAGGCTTGGGGGCTCAGAAGCTTACAAACAGTCCTGGATACAGCAAATCTGTATCTGGACTAGAAAACTTATAGAAAAGGCAGGAAACAAGCTTAGACATTTTTTTTTGTAAAGTGGAAAGGGGAAAGGAGGAGCAGAAGCTAACTGGGTTGACCTTCTCCCTGGAATAGGTAGAATGAGGTAATGACACTAGACTGGGAGGAGTGTCCCAGATCAAATTTACAGTAGGGGTGGGCAACTGCAAAGCCACCCAAGTATAAAAACAAGATACCAAGAGGGAGGAAGGGTGGGAAACAAAAATCAGAACAAACAAACCCAACCAGATGCTTAACAATTGTAGAAAATTCTACTTAATACATCACACACAGTGAGGAAAATAAAAGTGCTATAAATAACTCAGAAATAAGCAAAAAACAGGATACTTAATGTTGTATATCTCAGATTCGTTAGCTCAGAGCCCTTCCTCCGATTAGCTCAGTGTAAAATGGCAGAAACAGTCACAAGTAACAAAGTTGAAACCTGAAACAACTTTAAAAAAAGCTTGAAAGAACCAATGAGGTGCTTATTCCAAGGCGTAATCCAGGCAACCCCAGTCAGCCAATGACCACAAGCAATTCACTCTCACTGAAATGCTATACTGGCCTTGGCTAAGCTATGATGACCTGGGACTTGCTCAGAAATACAGCCTCTACTAACAAAGAACTAGGCCCAAAACACAAGCCTGTGTATGGACAATGCTACACTACCAACACTACTTAGGTAGAAAAAACGGCAGAAATGTTTAAACAGATAAAGGATCAAGGAGACTCTAGAGAATGCTTTTAAATGCAAATAAGTTATATGATACACTCCTAGCAGGAAATCAGAACAAACAAACCCAACCAGATGCTTAACAGTTGTAGAAAATTCTACTTAATACCTCACACACAGTGAGTAAAATAAATAAGCAAAAAACAGGATACTTAATGTTATATATCTCAGATTCGTTAGCTCAGAGCCCTTCCTCTGACTTCCTCCAATTAGCTCAGTGTGAAATGGCAGAAACAGTCACAAGTAAAGTTGAAACCTGAAACAGCTAAACACCAAAATTAAAGATTTCAAACCTTGGTTATTAGCGGAATTAAAATATTTTCAAGCAGTAAACACTAGTTCTGATACTAATGCAGTAATAATATGGGATGCTTTAAATGTCTTTATTTGTGGTAGAACTGTTACCTGGTACGAGAATAAATTGAAGGAATGTGAATCTGAGATGCAGAGTTTGCAAAACCAAATTTCAACTCTTAAAATCAACACACATCACCAGTTGATAAAAAAGAATTAGATGAACTGAATAAAAAGTACTCAAATATTTTGACACACAGAACAAATTTAGCTCTAGAGAAGATTAAATTAAATTCATATGCACTAACTCCAAAGCACATGCATAATTTGTCAGAGCCAAGATTCACTGTAAATCAAATAATATCATAAAAATAATACATGAGTCTTCCAATAAGGCAGTATCTGATATAGGAGATATATATTAGATGCTTTCAGGTTTCATTACACTAATTATTATAATTCTGATAATTTAAGTTGTAATAACCTAGATGAGGAGTTGGCCACAATAAAATTAGAGAGAATCCGTAATGAACTTAAAGGGAACATGGAAAAACAAATAACTCTAAATGAAATAAAAGATACAATTAAATGTTTTAAGATAAAATTAAACGTTTTAAACCTAAAAAGGCCTCTGGCGCAGATGGTATTATAACAGAAATATGAAAACTATTTACCACAGCTACTATTTCTCTTCTTCATAAAGCTTTAACAGTAGTACAGTCTAAAAACCTGATAACACTGGCCTGGAAATATTTCTTAATCACCCCCATTCTCAAAACTAATAAAGAACCACAATTCTGCAAATCTTATTAATCCTTATTAAATAATGGCTATAAAATCTTTATGTCTATACTTGTAGATAGAGTGAAGGTCCCACTTATGAAAATGATAAATTTTGATCAAACAGGTTTTATATGCAAGACACACACACAATAATATTAGGAGAATGCCAACACTTATGACTATCGAAATAGGGTGAAGAAGCTCTTTTAGTCAGCTTAGACATAAAAAAAAAAGCTTTTGACTCTGTCAACTGGGACTATCTTTTTGGAATATTAAGCACATTAGCATTTCCACCATCATTTATTTCTGTGATAAAAGCTGTTTACAAAGATAATTTTGCTTATGTTAAACTAGGCCTTTTTGTGTCTGAGTCCATACCAATAACTGAAGGGGACTAAGCAAGGCTGTCCACCATCTCCCATCCTATTTGCTCTAGGTATAGAAGCTTTTTGCCTCTTTAATAAAAAAATAATCAAAAGATTAAAGGTATTCATGTTTATAACAATTATAACTCCAAAATAACTCTTTTTTTGCAAATGACATTTTATTCACCTTATCCAACTCAGAGTCTGAATTGCAAGAATTGAACTTGGTTGTAAATCATTTCCAAGAAATTTCAGGACTTCATTTCAATAAGCAGAAATCTTATCATATTATTTTGAATAACAAAGCAAAAACTCATCCTGGTAGCCAACAACACCGGTTGAAGCGACAAGAGAAACCAGTTATAAAAACATGTTATCTTTAGTAAATAACCACATAAGTAAGTGAAATAGCATATTCTTCCCCTTTGAAGATAGGTTGCAATTAATAAAAGTGGTCCTTTTGCCAAAGATTCTCTGCATAGTATTAACCCTTGGCACACACCATGGAAATAAATTTACCAGAGATATAAATAGAATATTTTTAAACTTTATATGGTTCCCTAAAAAGAACAGAATAGCTTATATCCATCACATTAGATCTTGGGATAAAGGCGGCATAAAATTCCTAGATATAGAAACTTACATAAGAGCCTTGCTGCTTAAAGACATCATAAGCTGGGTAGACGCAAATTACACTTCTAATTGGAAGTCTTTACGCTTACAGTGTATTTTCATTTAAAAATATAGATAGAAGTTTTTATTAGTGAATTTTCTAATAAACTTTGGTATTTTATTTGCCACTCCATACAATACAATGTCACAAAACCTACAAAGTCTAATATCGTAAACAACACCTTTAATAACTTCAGAAAGATAATAAACCCCAATGCAGCTATTAAACTTTGGTTTGATTTACTTGTTCCCTTCAAAATTACAAACTTTCCAGATAAGTTACACTTAAACTTTTCAATGAATGGGAGAACAATAAATGTGTATGCTGAAACCACTGCGTAAGAGACCTAAAAGTTTTAACTGTGCAACACATTATTAAGGAATTCAGTCTACAGACAGAAGACTGGTTAGTATTGCAAAGTGTAGCGAATTATTCAAAGGATCTAAGTAGAATTGTTAGTAACTCTTCCTATAAAGACCAACTACCTTTAATTTGTTATATATTTGAATTTATTGTACAATAATTTTAACTTTAACAATATTAATTCCAAACTGTATGGTATACTAATAAGATATAAAACTACACTAAAAATAAGCATTGGAACTCGGTAACTAAGGGTTTCTCTCTCAATTATACTTTACTTGAGAAATCCAAATTATTATCTTCTATAAAATTAATATGCTGGGGACAGTATTGGAGTATTTTTACATGAAAGTTCCTGCAGTAGAGCCTTTTTAACTCCTGAGAGGATTGCAAGATTTAATAAAACTGACATTATTTGCTGGATTTGTTGTTCCCCATGTAAAGCAGATTGGATCCACATTTTGTATGAATGTGCCTGTTAGAAACAGTTTTGGGATAATATTTTTTGAAGCATTATTTACAGATATTTTTTCTCTAAATCAGTAAATGTCTTTAATGTAAATGAAGGTTTTGTAATGAGCAATGCCAACTCATACCTCTTGTAGACAATACTAGTGATTGCTAGAAAGTGTACAAGAAAATGGAAGTCCACCACCTCTCCAACTGTGGAAGATTTTCTGGCCTTCCTTGAAGAAGTGATTTCCAGAGAAACCAAAATGAAAGAAGTGAGAATAAATCTAAGAGATTTTGTTAATAATCCTTGGATAAAGGTTTCTTTTCTCACTGAAACTTTTTTGTAAAGACTCAAACATCATATAATTCAGAAAGAGTTAATTATACAGACTTTTTGCTCTTTTATAATTTTATCAATTTTGGGTCCCTGTAAATCGTGTATATAGATGTAGTGTGCCTTTTTCATTGTTCATTTATGTTCGAAAATTGGATCCATGATGTTCATATTATTGTTAAAATTGTCATTATCTTCAGTAAAAATATTTGATAAAAAAAAACACCCCCAAAACTACAATGAGAATTTTTGCAATACGAAAGAAGACAGGCGTATCCATTAGGGAATGATCTACAATAGTTTCAGGTTTCTGTCAATCGCTGGTCTCATTTTCCTCGTAACTCCACCTTCAGAGCCACTACGAATAATGCCCATTTTGCACCAAATGCTCAACTGCTGACTGCTGATGGTGACTTAGACGGCTTTCAGCCACAGACCACATGCTATGAAGAGGCTCCGAAACCCACTACTTCCCGTCGTACACATGTGAACCTGGATCCTTCTGTTCAGTTAGACCCTGTGTCTGTACTCCCTGGTGATACATCCTCAAATATTCCAAACTATACTCGGGACCTTAATGTTGGCACTGTTTTTTTTCCACAACATCAGACTTTCTGTCTATGCCTCCACGGGACAAACACCATGAGGGAGAGGCAAAGGGAGAAACGTCCCAAGTGAGTATGATGGCACAGGCTTCTTTTTCCAGTCAGACCCAAGGATTACAGAACTCGCCAGGCAGACTACGCCATGAATCCAGAGAGGGAGGATGTGGTTACCATGCGGGAGACCACGGGGGCAGGTCTGACGTCATTAGTGCATCAAAATGTTGTCAATATGACTTCCACTGACAATTTACCTACTTGTTCACCCGTGGTTCTGTGTCTCAGTTTTTAATCTAAGAGACAGAACTTTTGAATGTGAAGTTGTTCAATCTCACCATTCATTCTTTACTGATGGGTTCGAAGCCAATCCATCAGCTCCAGTAAGGCCGTTTGCAAAGCTCGAGGTTTACCAGTAGCTCGAGGCCAAACCCCTTATCCCACGATGCACTGAGAATTACCTCAGATCTAGTTTGCCACGACATCTGATCAGAGGTTCCAGTGCTTGCTCGGGCCAGTATTTTCTTTTAATCGGATTTTTTGCAAATTATTTCTAAAAATTTCTATTGTTCTTTCTAATAGTTATTATAATCTTGTATAGCTTCTTAAAAGCTCCCCTTTTCCTCTGTGTTATTACTTAGCGTAGTTTTATCAGCCTCATGTGTTTTGGCCTAGTTCAGCATTTTTTGCATATTATATATATATATATTTTATATATATATATATATATATATATTTTATATATATATATATATTTAGCTTAAATTTGGCCTTTGTTTTTGGGGTCATATATTACTAGTCTCTCTTTACAGTTGGAGCCTGGTTCTGTTTAATTGGGTGTGTCTTTTTTCTAGGCTTATCTGTGTGCTTTAGAGCCTAGTTTTTTTTTTTTTTTTTCTATAGCATATATATTGAGTGCTTTTTTCTTAGGCTTCTTGTGTGTGTGTTCCATGTTTAAGTCTAAGGTTTTTTGATATATTGAGTGCTTTTTTCTTGGGCTTCTTGTGTGTGTTCTGTGTTTAAGCCTAAGGTATTTGATTATTGGATATGGCTGATGGCAAGGATAAACACCCAAAGTCTGAGCTTAAAAAGTGTCCAGACTGCGGGCAGAAAATGTCTGTTACTGATGGTCATGCAACTTGCGTTTACTGCTTAGGGAGCTGTCCATTTACAGGAGTCTTGCAGTATTTGTCACTCTTTTTCCTCTAGGATGTTACTGGAGAGGAAAAGGAAATTAGTCGACAGAGGCTTGTTAAAGCATTTGTTTCATGAAGTGTTGAGTGACCAGGATGTGGCCAGTAAGTCCTCCAAGTCTTCTAAATCCTCAGAGAACTCCAAACAATCAAAAAAATCCAAAATGTTGGAAGATCCTGTGACATTGGCTCCACAGACCTCGGTGCTGACTGTCCTTTCTTTTCAGAGCCTGCCTACAGCTCTGGAGCCGGTATCCGAGAGGCCTCTATCTCCACTACTTCACTCTGCACCGTTGGTGCATTCTTCTAGGTCTTCTGTCAGCCTGTCAGATTTAGATATGGATCGATTGGTGCAGAAGCTTTTACAGGCACCAGGCTTTGCTAAATTGTCTGCTCTGACCCTAGCGTCTGAGCCGAAGACCACTACCCCTGACTTGACTGCTCCTCCTCCAAGCCGTACCAGACCTTTGGAGCCAGAGGGACCCGACCTGTTGATCGTGGAGCCTTTGGAGCTGAGACCTGCTCCAGAGTCCTCGGTTCCATCTACTCTGATGTCCTTGGTGCCACCTGGGAACTCTAGGATCCGATACTCTCCAGACAAGTCCTGGGGGGATAGTCACACCGACTTGTCGGTGACGACTCTTCCTCTTTGGGCTTTGGCTCAGATGAGCTCGGCTCCTACCTCTGTCTTGGAGCCCACGGCCTCAGTGCGAGAGGGGTTGGCAGTTCCTTCACGTCCATCGACTTCTCATCGGAACTGAGATGCCTTCAAAGCCATGAGGAGAGCCTTGTCCACCAAGACATCCTCGACTCCAGGTCTTTCTTCCTCATCCCCCAAAGCGCCTGTGTCTGCTTCTGCTTCCATCGTCCAGGCTAGGCATAGAGACCCAGAGCCTCAGGTAGCCCCACAGGGTGCCCCTTGCTCTTACGAGACCTCCCCAGAGGCTCCCAGGAAGAGATTGTGCAAGAGAAGGCACTTGGACTCCCCACAGGAGTCTTTAACATCTGATACTGACTTGGATGAGTCCGAAGGGTCCCCACAGTCCCCCTCTGAGGATATCTCCTTTGTGGAGATACTCAAGATCCTTAGGCAGAGGGGTGATTGGCAGTGCAAAAGCCCTACTGAGGACGAGTCAGTTCTCCTGAAGGCTGTCAGGTCTCAACCCTCCATCTCTTGGGTGTCTCCGCCCTTCGATGAGCTCATGCAGCTGGTCTCTCGGAGGGCGTGGGTATCACCAGAGTCCATGGAGCCTGTTCCTTGGAGGCCTAATAAGTTTATTTCCACTCCAACAGATAAAACTTTTTTATCCAAAGGAGTCCCTGTTCTTGCCATGGTTGTGGCAGCGGCCACCAAAAAGGAAATGTATGAGACTTCCTCGTCTATTCATCCTCCTAATAGAGAGTCTAGGATCATGGATAGATATGGGAAACGCATGTTTAGTTCAGCGACTTTTACTCTGCATTCACTGAACTATTTGACCCATTTCACTAGGTTGCAAAGAGATCTTAAGGAGTTGGGAGATACTATTCAGGGTACTGTAGCTGCAAGGGCCTCTGACAAAGTTGCCGCCCAGCTTGCTACCCTAAACTCTATCGTGAACTCATCCATGCATCTCATATCATATGCAGCTGATGGAACGAGTAGGGCAGCGGGTACAGAAATTGCTCTCAGAAGACATTCCTCGTTGTGCATGTGTTCCTTCACGGAGCCCTTTAAGTCTGCATTCGTGAACAACCCTTTTGATGTCTCATTCCTTTTTGGGCCAAAAGTGAAGGAGACTTTGACCAGATGTGAACAGGAGGGAAAGACTTTGTCTGCCGTCGGAGTCTATTTTTTCACCCCCTACTCGGCCTTACCCCAAAGGCCAAAGGGGAGGAAAGATGTGGTTCCAGAAAACCCAAGGAGCCTTTCAGGACACACGTGGGGAACCCCCCTCTAGGGGCAGAGGAGGAGGTAATAATGGAAGACGCTGCCCTCGCAGCAGAGGGAGTCCGTAACGTAAGGGTGACAGATCACTTCTCTGGTCAGCCCTACCAACGCTCCTGAAAGGAGGCCCGACTGTCCTGTTCTGGAGGCATTCAGGGGTCGCTTATCTTTGTGTCCAGACGCCTGCCAAGATATAACAAAAGACAACTGTGTACAAAGTATAATTTCCAGTGGGTATTTCATACCTTTCTCCACCCCCCGCCCACAAGGAGAATCCTGGACGTTCCACCCAGTTACAGGGAACAAGCAACTATAGAGGTCCACAAGTTGCTAGAAAAAGAGTCATCCAGCCAGTCCCAGCAGACCAAACAGGATTCGGAACTTACTTCAAGGTTCCTTTTGGTTCCAAAGAAAATGGGACTGGAGACCCATTTTGGACCTCAGCAGACTCCACCAATTTGTGAAGAAAGAGAAGTTCCGGATGGTCACGCCACAGTTTATACTTTCCTTTTTAGGGAAAGACAATTGGATGTGCTCGATAGATCTCAAGGATGCGTACTACCAAATAAAAATGGCCAGGCCAAGAGATTACCTGCATTTCCGGCTGGGAGCCAGTCATTATCAATTTCCAGCCCTGCCCTTTGGTCTCACTACAGCCCGCAGAGTGTTCACCAAATGCATGGCAGTGGTCACGACTCACCTGAGGTGTCTAGGATTCCAGGTGTTTCTGTACCTAGACGATTGGCTCCTTACCGCCGCCACCAGGCATCAACTGATTCAGGCAAAGGAATACACTCTGACAGTCTGCAATCTCTTAGGCATTACAGTCAACTCAGAAAAGTCTACCTTGTTGCCATTGCAGTATATCGTTTTTATAGGGGCAGAATTAGACACTTCAACCACCACTCTAATTGAGAGAGTCTTTCTTCTTCGC
The DNA here is from genome assembly GCF_019279795.1 of Protopterus annectens. NCBI lineage: Eukaryota > Metazoa > Chordata > Ceratodontiformes > Protopteridae > Protopterus > Protopterus annectens. The sequence goes on from NC_056733.1 coordinate 675,934,563, forward strand.
CAGCATATCAGCACATTGGTATCGAAAGACAGAGCACCAGCCGCAGAAGTTCTAAAAGTATTGGATTTGATGGCTGCAGCAATCCTGGCCATACCATTAGCAAGGATGCATATGCGAATTCATCAGTGACTGTTGTTCACTCAGTGGTCTCATCAGGAACTTCCAATAAATCACACGATTTGAATTATGAATGCTTGCAAGAGAGATCTCCAGTGGTGGTTGACATTTCTTCATTTAACCATAGGACGCCCCTTTGTACTACCCCCTCCAATAGTCACCTTGACCTCGGACACTTCCCTGATAGGGTGGGGGGCATTTTCAGGGAAAGACTGCCCAAGGCACATGGATGGATCAAGAGTCACATTTGCATATCAGTGTTCTGGAGATGAGATCAGTACTTCTGGTGTTGCAGTACTTCCAGGACTCTCCTCCTCTATGAACGATTGCAATTCAGACAGACAATGTCTGTATATAAACAACAAAGACTATCAATATACAAAACCAAGTAATCAATATCAAAATTAAACTATATTAATCAATAGCTTAAAATATATTAAAGTTCATAGTCTTTAAACAACATCACAATGTTACGTTCATTCCATTGTTCCGTATGGATGCAAAGTCCCAAATTCATAATCAAATGCATTCCTTTTGTCTTAACATATTTTTTTTTGCCTATCAACATCATTATAATATAATGGAACATGTTCCAGACAGACACTTTTATATTCTCGAGTTTATTTTTTTTTTTTAACATAATAATATGTTCTTTTTATCCTATCTGCTATTTTTTTTTTCCTCTCAATATAATATTTTTTTACAATCAAAATATGACACCACACAACACCTTTGCTCATACATGTATATTTGCCTTTCATTTATTATTCACTTCATTTTACAACATGTTTACATATAGCATTTTTTCCAAAGGGGAATGTTCCAAAATTCTTCACAACATTTAATTCATTAGTACAAGGCTTTCATATGGTAAATATTTAAATATCAATTTTACTTTTTATAGCCTCTCCTAATAAGCCAATCATAATAGAATTGAGTCTTTTTTTATTTCTCAAAAATTCCCCATAGGATGGCTGACAATGGGGATGGGGGGGCAACAAATCCACTCCCCACATTTTCCTCATTTTTTCATCTATGAATACTAGTATATATATATAGCCATTATTGCCCCCTGCTTAAATATCCAAGAAATTAACAATGTCTGTAGTCTGGTACCGGAACAAGCAAGGGGGAACCAAGTCTTATCCCCTTTGCACGAGTGGTCCCTCAAGAAAGGGATTACTGACAGGATTTTCCGCAAATGGGGCCAGCCTTTACTGCAACCTTTTTGCCAGCCACATCATCCCGAAATGCAGAAGCTACTTTGCCCTGATTCCTCCTCCGGGAGAAGCCCCGAGAGACGCACTCGTATGCGATTGGCCCCCGGGTCTCCTCTATGCTTTTCCACCCATCCTGTTGATACCCAAATTTCTATAGAATGCAAAATCACTAAGAAGGGCCATCATTCTTATAGCCTCTCATTGGCCATGGCAGATTTGGTTCCCATTTCTTCATCATCATCTCTTGGAGGATCCATGGATTCTGGACCCAGTTCCGGATCTTCTGACACATCCATCGAGGGACCTCCATCCTTCCTTGCAGTCACTTAAGCTGACAGCTTGGCTGCTCCGGTTCCCCTCATAGCCAGGCTTCATAACTTTTCCAATGAGACGAAACAGATCCTTTTGTCTTCCCATAAGCCGTCAACTAGAAGATTATATCTTAGTAAGAGGAAGAAATTTTCCATATGGTCTTCTAAGCAGAACATTGATCCTTATCAAGCCCTCTTGACATCCATACTAGAATTCTTGACTATGATCTTTAGTAAAGAAGCTGCAGCCGCAACAGTTCGGGTTCAGTTGGCTGCTATATCTAACTTTCAACTCGGAGCTGACGGGCTAAACATAATGTCCCACAAGTTATCCAAGGCCTTTCTCAAAGGAACGTTTCATATGAGGCCTCCAGTGAAAACTCCTTATTCTCCTTGGAATTTAAACTTTATGCTGTCTCTCATAATTCTCCCCCCATTTGAACCAGCATCATCTTGTGATCTCAAATATTTGTCATGGAAAACCATATTTCTGATAGCTATTACTTCTGCCCGCAGAGTGTCAGAACTTCAAACTTTATCTATCAGCCCCACTTGTTTGAGTTTCCATGCTGATAAGAGTATCTTTTAGGACAAATCCCTCCTTTTTGCCCAAAATTTTTCAGAATCTAACATCGGCCAAGTCATTGAGTTACCAGTTTTCTTCCCTAACCATTCCAGTAAATTGGAGTATATGCTGCACAAACTTGATGTTCACAGACAGCTCAGATTTTATTTGGACAGAACAAAAGATATCAGGAAATCAGACCAGCTCTTCGTGTCATTCTCTGAAGCCAGAAAAGGTAGGCCAGTGGCTAAAACAACTCTTTCTAAATGGCTATTTGTTTATTCAGCTGCTAATCTGCCTTTACAATGCAAGATTAAAGCTCACTCAACCAGAGCAGTTTCTACATCTTTTGCATTCCAAGCCAAATTGCCCCTTGATAACATTTGTGCTGCAGCCACTTGGTCTAAACCTCATACTTTTATCACTCATTACAAAGTTGATAAGGCCTCCAAGGACAGGGCTTCATTTGACAAGACAGAACCAAGCTTCTCTAAATACCCAAAATGAGATGGAGCAGATCCTTTCTCAGTCCGCGAGCTCACTAGATCGATGTATCAGCTTTCTGTTACCAATCTCCCACGATTTGCAGGACATTAAAGATATTTCCCAGAATTGAAGTGTTATTAAGCAACCAAGAGATAAAATACTCCTTGGGAAAAGCCCCACTATTTATACATAAAAGAATGAAGTCTCTTTGATTCTCTTTTGAAAATAAGGACTACCCCTTTTTGTTTGACACCAGCACGACTGGTGATAAAGCCCGTAGCATGGATCCTTGTGGGAATTGCGTTTCTTGTGATTTCATTTACAAAGGGACCTGTTTCACATTTAAACATTGTAGCAGAACTATCTTGTTCAGCAACTACTTTGACTGCAATATGATGAATGTAGTTTATGCAGTGGTATGCTCTACTTGTTTTGATTTTTATATTGGGAAAACTTCAAGAAAATTGTTCAGCCGCATTAAAGAGCACTGCGCAGCAATTCGAAACAAGGACTTTAAAAATGCATTGGCTAAGCATAGTAACCACTTTGTTGGCTTTGTCAGATTTTATTTTTGGAAAAATGTACTTGTTTTATGGAGATGTGGACACTTTTGTAGATGTTAGAGCAAAATGCGGAGTCCAGCCCAGGCTTAAATGAGAGTCTGAATATCAAATGCTTGCTAAGGTGACGAATAACCACGGGGCATGTTGTTTGTTTTTTTCCTTTGTTTTTTACTGAAAGTAATTTTATTACCATGTTTACTATTTATCCAAGACATTTAAGAACTTTATTATTACAGACTGCCAAACTTGACTGACTACTGTTTAACTTTTTGGTATTTATGACCTCCATTGCCTGTATTTATACATCTTGCTTACTACTTACTGTCTTATTTTATCCTATTTTATCTGAAGAAGTTCTGAACACTGAATAAAGAACAAAAGCGCTCAAAAACTGTTTGGCTTGGTACTTGTCTCAGCATAGTTTGAGAAGTTTTATTTGTATTTATTTTGAATTTCAGTTTCTTCTTTTTCTTAAGACTTCTTAGTGTTTTATATCTATATCTATATCTATATATATATTTCACACGCACATGTATGTACGTGTGTATATACACACACACACACACACACACATATATATATATATATATATATATATATATATATATATATATATATATATGTATATATACATACATACCACACACACACACACACACACACTGATTGGGTGTAGTGTGGGTAGTGTCCAAGCCAGAATTTTGTTTGGATTTCGGTGCAAACCCATTTTTAGAATTGGCTGAATCTTAAGAGGTCTGTGATTAGCTTACTTCAGTGAAAAGTTGTTACATAAGCTGCTTGGGGTAATTCCTGTTAACAAATAGGTTGCTTAGGAAGCTTCCTTCCGTAAAGAAAGTTTCATCATTGCTTACAGTACGTGATAATCTGATGAATTGTCCCTTGTCAATGTTCTTTTTCATAAAAAGGGGATGCTGGCTGTTAACATGCGTAAATAATTTCCTTGACTTTTTTTTACAGAAAATATTGGATTCACAGATAAGGGAATTAGTGTTTAAAGAGATTTCCGTATCTTGGAATTAAACTTTTGTACCTCAGCCTGAAATGGTGAAATTAAGAAAAGGAATGCTGTTGGAAAGGGAGTGGATGAAAGAATCACGTTATTGCTGTGTGCCCTGCCAAACAAAAAAATATGTCATCTGTGTAATAGCGATATAATTTAATTTTATGGACATCCAGCAGGTGGCTGAGGGCATTAGTCTCCCATGCACTTAACACAAGATTAGTGAAAGCAGGGGCCATTTTGGAATCCCATACCCACTCCTCTGACGTGTTGATGTATAACATTGTTGAAATGGAAAAAGTTATTTATTTATTTGACATTTGTTAACTGATTTGGTCCAACTGAGCCAGTGGCCCATTTTCAGTGGAGACCCAAGGAGAAAAGCTCCAGAGATTTTACAGACACCAAGAACAAATTTTAACATTGTTAACAATTAATAAAAACATAGTTCAGATACCAGTAGAAATTACATCATCATCTTCTTTCGGCTGTTCCCGTTAGGGATCGCTGCAGCGGATCATCTGTTTCCATTTCTTCCTGTCCTCTGCATCTTGCTCTGTCACACCAACCACCTGCATGTCCTCTCTCACCACATCCATAAACCTTATCTTAGGCTTTCCTCTTTTCCTGTTACCTGGTAGCTTCATCCTTAGCATCTTTTTCCCAATATACTCTGCATCCTTCCTCAGCACATGTCCAAACCAACGTACTCATGCCTCTCTGGCTTTGTCTCCAAACCTTCCAACCTGGGCTGACCCTCTAATATACTTATTCCTAATCCTGTCTACCTTCGTCACATCCAGTGCAAATCTTAACATCTTTAACTCTGCCACATCCAGTTCTAACTCCTGCCTTTTTGTCAATGCCACTGTCTCCAACCCGTGTAACATAGCTGGTCTCACTACCCTCTTGTAGACCTTCCCTTTCACTCTTACTGGTACTCGTCTGTCACAAATCACTCCTGACACACTTCTCCACCCACTCCGTCTTGCCTGTACTCTCTTCTTCACCTCTCTTCCACACTCACCATTACTCTGAACTATTGATCCCAAGTATTTAAACTCATCCACCTTCGCCACCTCTACTCCTTGCATCCTCACCATTCCTCTACCCTCTCTCTCATTTACACACACATATTTTGTCTTAGTCCTGCTGACCTTCATTCCTCTTTTCTCTAGAGCATATCTCCATCTCTCCATGGACTCCTCCTCCTGTTCTTTACTCTCACTACAGATTACAATGTCATCTGCAAACATCATAGTCCACGTGGACTCCTGTCTGATCTCGTCTGTCAACCTGTCCATCACCATTGCAAATAAGAAAGGGCTTAGAGCTCATCCTTGATGTAATCCCACCTTCACCTTAAACGCATCCGCCATTCCCACCGCAGACCTCACCGCTGTCACACTATCCTCGTACATATCCTTTACCACTCTTGCATACTTCTGTGACACTCCCGACTTCCTCATACAATACCACAACTCCTCTCTAGGCACCCTGTCATATGCTTTCTCTAAGTCTACAAAAACACAATGCAACTCCTTCTGACCCTCTCTGTACTTCTCCATCAACACTCTCAGAGCAAACATCGCATCTGTACTGCTCTTTCCTGGCATGAAACCATACTGCTGATCACTAATCATTACGTCCCTTCTTAACCTAGCTTCCACGACTCTTTCCCATAACTTCATGCTGTGACTGATCAGTTTACACCCTTTGTAGTTACTACAACTCTGCACATCACCCTTATTCTTAAAAATCGGTACCAAAACACTTTTTCTCCATTCCTCAGGCATCCTCTCACTTTCCAAAATTTCATTAAACAATCTGGTTAAAAACACCACTGCTATTTCACCTAAGCACCTCCATGCTTACACAGGTATGTCATCTGGGCCAGCAGCCTTTCCATTCTTCATCCTCTTCATAGCTATCCTTACTTCCTCCTTGCTATGTAAATACCAGTAGTAATACAATTACAGGTAATTGAGATGTACAGAAAAAATGTGAACAAGATAAAAATACATATAGCCGATGTTTTTTTTTTTCTATCAGACAAGTAAAAAATAGAAACGAAAACGTACCTCAAAAACAAGAGAGTTACATAGAGCTAGGTATGAGATACGTCTATGTCACTGTAATTGCCTAGCTGAGTGTAGTTTATTACTGGCTTGGGAGAGGATGAAGAGGTGGTGTAATGGGTTAGGTAGGGTCATAACAGGGACAAGACTTTATGCTAAGTAAATGTAGTCTAAGCTCTTTTTTGAAGTGCTTATGGTGGGAGATGGTTCTTGTATGTGAGGGGAGTTTGTTCCATGTTTAGGCTATGCTGCATTTGTAAAGTAGTTTTATAAAAGATTTGTTGGGTTTATAAATATCAAGGAGTTGTTGATTTGATGTACGGAGTGTGGTTTGGGGTATAATAGGAAACCAGGGAGGAGAGAGAGAGGCAGGATGTAGGTTTGTATAGAATAGATTGTATGATTTGAAATTGAGACATTTGGAGTTGTTGGGGGAATTCTAGCCATTTAAGAGAGTTGAGTGCCAGGCAGTAGTGTGTGTTTTGTGGAGAGTTAGTGTCAAATCTGGCTACTTTATGGTAAGTTTGTTGGAGTTTGGAAAGATATGTGGAGTGAATGGAGGTGAGAATAGGGGCTCCATAGAGAAGGGAGGGAAGGAGGAGAGACTGCGCTACTGAGAGTCTAGCTTTGAGTTAAGAAATTCCTTATTTCAGTAAAGTTGGGCAAGTTTTTGATGTTTTTTTTTTAATATTTTGCTGAATATGGAGATTAAATTTAAGTTCATCATCGGTAATTGTGCCTAGGAACTTAGTGTGGGGTTCAGCTAGGATGGGGGTCGTGTTAAGGGATGTGAGAGAAAGAGGTCGAGGAAAGAATAGTAGGAGGTTAGATTTTTTTTTTAGATTTAAGATGAGCTTATTTTTGGTAAGCCACGTTTCAATGGACAGGAAGGATTTTTGGGTTTGTTTGTGGAGGTCAGATAAGTTGTCAGAGACAGAGATAAGTGTAGAATTGTCGGCGTATTGAATGAGGGAGGACTGTTTACAGGACGTATGGAGGTCATTTATGAAGATAATTGAACAGGAGGGGGCCTAGGATGGATCCTTGGAGGTCACCAAATTTTATGGGTAGAAAGGAGGAGCAGGAAGTGAGCCATCTGACAGATTGCTGCCTGTTGGAAAGATAGCTGGTAAACCAGGAGAGAGAAGTGGAGAGATTTAGATCTTTGAGTTTAGAGAGGAGTAAGGGGTGGGAATCTGTGTCAAAAGCTTTGGAGAGGTCAAGGAAAAGACAGGATACAAGTTTGTTGTTGTCGTGGAGTACAGTGTAAATAAGGTTACAAATAGTCTCTATCTTGGTGTTGGAAAAAGCAGAACGTTGACTAAGTAATGTTTTCAAGTATTCCAGACCCTCTTTATGTGGAATATTAGTATAAAGGGACTGTGTCCAATGTAACAAGCAGTCAGTCCGCTTCAGTGGGTTAATGAAGGTAGAAGTCATTGAGGAATGCCCAGGAGTCTGTTAAGTAAAATTATGTGGTTTGGACCACCGGATTTAGAAAAGAATCAATAAATTCAGCAGTTTTCTCAGTTTTAGTTCTTTTGTTAGACACAGTGTGTCTAAAAGGTGGATTTGATGCATCTTTGTGCATTTTGGGATGCCAAAATGTTTTCCAAGGCATGAAAATAGAACAGACATACTGAAACTCTTCAAACGTAATAAGGTTGTCACCCGGGGATCACTTCTGTGGCTCTGCTTGACAGGGGCACAGGAAAATAATTTTCTTGGGTGGCGACAGCCAGGGTACATTTTTGGCTAGGCTTATATAGGCCCTAGGGCCAATAGTCTAGTACCTACCTATGAACCTATGTTCTAATTGTTTCAACAGTCTGTATGTGGTAGCAAAGTTACTGTTACATTTTTAAGATCCACAGCCTTGTAATATTCATTCTAAGCAGGTCCGCTTCAATTTTGCTGATGTAGTGAGGCTATTCCATTAAGACTATTCTTGTACCCTTGTCTGCTCTCATAATGCGGAGACTCTTATTTTCAAGATCTCAAAGTGCTTCCTTTTCTTTGTGTAAAAGGTTAAACCATTTATATGTTTGTGTATATATATATATATATATATATATATATATGTGTGTGTGTGTGTGTGTGTGTGTGTGTATATATATATATATATATATATATATATGTGTATATATATATATATATATATATATATATATATATATATATATAGGTTTACTTTCATTAGTTCGAATGGAAAAACATTTGCCATCTGAAATAACGAAAAGTTAAACCGAAATGAAACATTTTGAGCATACACAATGTCGCCCCAAGTGATCGACACAATGTTAAGTTGTCTGTCTCGCCTTCATTCTTGCTGGTTGAGCTGGTTGGGTTCGGAGCCAATCCTCGGCTCCGACTCGGCCATCTACTAAAGCTCGAGAGCTGTTTACTGGCTCGAGGCCTCCCCATATCCCACAATGATTGGCGCAAGATACCCATATCCCGTTTGCCGCTTCAGCTACGAGGTTGCGTTTTTACTGGCTCAGGTCGTATTAATCTTTTTTGGTCTTATTAGCTTAAAATCTTCCTTTGTTTTTTCTTGTATATAGTTAGTCTTTCCCCTTTTGTATAATTAGACTGTGTATCCCCTAGTTTGTCCCACTCAGGAAACTCGTTTTTTGTTAGAGAGTTTCTACTCTCTCCCCCCCCCCCCTTGTTTCTTCTCTTCATTGGCTAACCCCACCCTTTTTTGTACCTAATAGGAGTAGTGTTTAGCCTAGTAATATTTGTATATATTTTTATTAGTGGATAGTTTTTGTTGTTATTCAATGTGGTGTGATAGTTTTTGATTGTTATTATTGTTAGTTTAACTAGTGCGGGTGTGTGACTGTTCCTGTGTGCCTTGTTTGAGCACTAGTTTCATTTTCTTTCTTTGGTATCCCCTTCCAGTATGTCCAAGGATACCAAAGTTTCAGGCTTCAAGAAGTGTGACTCGTGCTGTCAGAAGATGTCTCTGACGGACGGTCACACTTCTTGTGTTTATTGCTTGGGTTCCCTACACCTGCAGGACTCCTGCTCGGTCTGTCACGCCTTCAGCCCGAGAGTCCTCCAGTAGCGTAGGAACAAGCTTATTTTGAGAGGCTTACTTAAGCCAGAGAGATCCCCGGCTAAGCCTCAGTCGGGGAAATCCTTAAAGCCCGCCAAGCCGTCGGCTCCTAGCTTGGAGCCGTCGCCGGGCAGAGCATCTGCCTCCTCTTCAGTTCCGGCTGGAACCAACATCTCTGAACCTCAGTCGGCTCCGACTTTAGTGTCGGAACCGTCTTTGGGCCAAAAACGTTCTAGGTCCCCTTCCCTAGAATCTGTTCGTTCGGCTCCGAGGTCACCATTGCTTCAGTCTGAACTAAGCCATAGGTCCCACTCCTCTCGGTCCTCCAGGCTATCCGATCATGACTTGGAGAGGGTGGTCAGTAGACTCCTTAAATCGCAGGCCCTGGCCAAAATTTTAACCAGCCCTTCTCAACAGACTGTGGCTGTCCCTGTGTCTTCAGCAGTTCCTCCTCCGACTCCCCCTTTGTGTTCGGAGCCGGAGCTGGTTGGGGCTCGAATCTTGGGAACGTCAGAGCCGATACCACACCTTTCAGCTCCTTCGTCGGCTCCGATCTCTTCATTGGTTCCTTCCTTGGAGGGATCTGGGCACCGGGACTCCCTCGTCAGCTCCGAGGGGGCAAGTGACATCGGACCCTTGTCCGACCCCGTTCTTCCTCTCGGGGCTTCGGCGCAGGTGAGCTCAGCTCCGACATCGGCCTCGGAGCCATCCCTCTCGGTGCCGGGAGGAGTTCACGTCTCTTCGGAGCGGGGACCTTCTGCTCTGCCTGATAGGGGTGTCTTCGAGGTCATGAGGAGCGTGCTGACTCCTGAGTCGGCTCCTCGATTGGTCCCGTCGGCTCCTCCCCCCCATGGTGCCTGCATCAGTCTCCACCCACCCTTCTGACCCCAAGCGTGGAGAACAGATGCTCCAGGTCGCCCCACTGGGCGTATCTTCCTCTTCCGAGGCCTCTCCTGATCATTCAGAGGAGCCCCCTCAGAAGAGAAAATGTAAGAGGAAACATGTCGACTCCCCCGAGTCAGTCACATCTGATACTGACTTGGAGGATTCGGAGGGGTCCCCAAGATCCCCCTCTGAGGATGTCTCTTTTTCAGACATCCTAGAGATCCTTAAGCAGAGGGGGAACTGGACTGCCCTTAACCCTTCCGAGGACGAGTCGGTATACCTGGACGTGTTTGGTTCTCGCCCTTCCACCTCCTGGGTGTCTCCACCCTTCGACCCGCTGATGGAAGTAGTGGCTCGAAGGACGTGGTCAGCCCCAGACACAGAGGAACCAACTCCCCGCAGGCCCACTAAGTTCATTACAGCCCCACCCAATAAACAATTTTTGACAAAAGGTGTCCCCGTTGATGCCATGGTGGTTGCAGCAGCCACGAAGAAGGAGTTGGCTGACCCTTCAGTGCCTGTCCATCCACCTAATAAAGAGTCCAGGACAATGGACAGGTACAGGAAGCGGATGTTTTCCTCAGCGACCTTTTCCATGCGGTCGCTGAATTATCTGTGCCACTTCACCCGCCTTCAAAGGGATCTTCTCAGGGAACTGGGTGATACCCTTCAGGATCCATCAGCTGCGGGGGCTCAAGATAAGATTAACTCCCAGCTGGCGACCCTTAACTCAATCGTCAACTCCTCCATGCGGCTCATTTCTTATGCAGCCGATGGGGCGAGTAGGGCCGCAGGTACAGGCGTGGCTTTGAGAAGACATGCCTGGATGCGGTTATGTAACTTTGCTGACCCCTTTAAGGCATCCTTCACTAATACCCCCTTCGATGGTTCGGCTCTGTTTGGACCACAGGTGAAGGATACCCTTACTAGGTGTGAGCAGGAAGGCAAGACTCTCTCTGCCGTGGGAGTCCATTTTTCTACTCCCTCTAGACCATACCCCAAAGGTCAGAAGAGTGGGAAAATGTGGTTTCGGAAACCCCAGGGAGTCGTGCCTGACACATGTGGTGAGTTTCCCTCCAGGGGCAGAGGAGGGAACAATAATAGATACCGCCTGAGGGGCAGAGAGGGTCCGCAAAATCAGGGTAGCAGAGAATCTTTCTCTGACAAACCCTTTCAGCACCCCTGAGGGGCTGCCCGACTGTCTACCTTCGGAGGCAGTTGGGGGAAGATTGTCACTGTACCCAGAAGCCTGGCAATTCCTCACACAAGACAAATGGGGTACGGTCTATCACATCCGAGGGTTACAAAATCCCCTTTGTCCACACCCCTGTACAAACAACCAAGTCCCTTCCAGATGTTCCACCCGGTCTAAGGGAACAAGCAGTGCCAGAAATTTCAAAACTGCTAGAAAAACGGGCCATCCAGCCAGTCCCAGCAGATCAGCAAGGATCCGGAATTTACTCCAAGTTCTTTTTGGTACCAAAAAAGACAGGGGACTGGAGACCTATTTTGGATCTCAGCAGGTTAAACAAATCTGTTCAAAGAACGAAGTTCCGGATGGTCACGCTTCAGTCCATTCTATCCTTTTTGGGTCAGGACAATTGGATGTGCTCCATAGACCTTCAGGATGCGTACTACCATATCAAAATGGACAGGCGCTCCAGAAGGTTTCTCCGCTTCCGGCTGAGAGCCAGTCACTATCAATTCAGAGCCCTGCCCTTTGGTCTCACCACAGCCCCCAGGGTGTTCACCAAATGCATGGCAGTGGTTACGGCTCACCTGAGATGGCGAGGATTCCAGGTGTTTCCATATCTAGACGACTGGCTCCTTATTGCTTCCACCAGGCATCAGCTACTGCGAGCCAGGGATTATACCATCCAAACTTGCTCCGAGCTAGGTATTTCAATAAATTTCGAAAAGTCTGCATTGTCGCCTTGCGTCAGTCTATAACCTTTATAGGCGCAAGATTAAATACAAAAGATCTGTCTGCAAAACTTCCTCTAGACAGAGTGTCAGACATTCGCCGACATGTGCAGGTCTTACTACAGTGCAAAAGGATTCATGCCAGATCTGTATTAAAAACGTTGGGTCTCATGGCAGCAGCAATCATACTAGTTCCCCTGGCTCGTTTTCACATGAGGATTCTTCAGTGGATGCTTTTTACCCAATGGTCCTTTCAACAACTTCCGATGTCTCACAAGATAATAATCACTCAATCATGCAAAGACCACCTGGCGTGGTGGATGGTCTCCCCTCTAGTACTCCAGGGCAGACCGTTTGTTCTTCCTCCTCCTCCTGTTGCCACGGTGACCACGGATGCCTCCCTGATAGGGTGGGGAGGGGGGCATTTTCAGGGCAGGACTGTCCAGGGCACTTGCCAACCTCTAGAGTACCACCTACACATAAATGTCTTGGAGATGAGAGCGGTGCTTTTAGCGTTGCAAGCTCTTCAGGACTCTCTACCCACCGGGACTATTGCAATTCAAATAGACAATATGTCTGTAGTGTGGTACATCAACAAGCAGGGCGGAACCAAGTCCTATCCCTTATGTCGAGAAGCACTCGGACTCTGGCAGTGGGCGATCTCCTGTCAACGGTTTCTGATAGCAACGCACATCCCCGAGAAGTCCAACGTCATAGTGGACAGGCTAAGTAGAGCTATTCTCATGCCTCACGAGTGGTCTCTCAGTCAGTCAGTAGCAGACAAAATTTTCCGCAGATGGGGTCAACCTTGCTGCGACCTTTTCGCAACTCCTCTCAACAGCAAGTGCGACGATTTCTTCACTCTCTTCCCCCTTCCCGGGCACTCCCCCAGAGACGCTCTAGTTCACGATTGGCCCTGGGGCCTTCTCTATGCATTCCCACCTTTTCCCCTAATTCCCAAACTAATTCAGAAAGCGACCGCATTGGGGTCCAGGATGATCCTCATTGCCCCTTACTGGCCTCGACAAATTTGGTTGCCATTCCTGCATCGTCACCTACTGGAGCAGCCTTGGAATCTGGACCCAGTGCCAGACCTCTTGGTCCATCATAGATTCATAGATTAGTACTAAGATAACTGCCCTTGTAAGTCTAGCCAATTATCCCTTGTGAGACTCAAACCCTGCACCTTGTGTTTGTAAGGCAAACACCTTAACCATTAGGCCACCCTCCCAACAAAATAAATGTTTATTTTCCCTTCTGTGTATTCAAATCCTGCACCTACTACTCATGAGGCTGTACCTCTACCCATTTAGCTATGAGGATATGTGAGGATTATCAGTCAGGCGGGCTGCACCAATCCCTTCAGTCTCTCAACCTCACAGCTTGGTTGCTCCACTTCCAACCTTAGCCAGGCTTCCACATATTTCTCAGCCGGTGCGTGAAATCATCCTTTCTTCGCACAAATCTACCACCAGGAAGACTTATGCTAGTAAGTGGAAACGTTTCTCTTTCTGGGCAGAGGCTAGGAATATAGACCCCTTTACAGCCCCTGTCCATCACGTTCTAGATTTTTTTAGCAGAACTCTTTCAAGCTGGTTCCTCGTCTGCCATCATTAGGGTCCAATTAGCTGCTATCGCAAATTTCTACGCTGGCCTGTCAGAAACCAGCATCATGTCCCACAAACTTCGCAAGGCCTTTCTGAAAGGGACTATTTTGCTTAGGCCCCCGGTCAGAGATCTCCCGCCTCCGTGGGACTTAAACTTGATATTAGCTTCCTTGATTCCCCCCCTTTTGCACCTGCAGCTTCCTGTTCCTTAAAATTGCTCTCCTGGAAGACTCTCTTTTTAGTAGCCAGCACCTCAGCTAGGAGAGTTTCGGAACTTCAAGCCCTCTGTATTCGTCCTCCTTACCTTGTGTTTCATAAGGATAGAGTTTCACTCAGGACTAATCCTTCGTTTCTGCCCAAGATACCTTCCGAAACAAACCTGAATCAGGCTATTGATCTACCTGTCTTTTTTCCTAACTATTCGAACAAAGCTGAACAAAAGCTACACCAACTGGACGTTCATAGGCAATTACGTTTTTATTTGGATAGGACCAAGCAAACAAGGAAATCAGACCAACTCTTCCTGTCCTATGCTGAGGGCAAACAGGGCCTGCCAGTTTCTAAAGTAACCTTATCCAGGTGGTTGTCCTCAATTATTACCTTGATTTATCAGCTGAGACATAAAGAACTCCCTACTAAACCCAAAGGTCATTCCACCAGAGCATTAGCTACTTCGGTAGCTTTTCAAGCAAGACTTCCTATGGAATCTATTTGTGCCGCAGCCACATGGGCCACTCCTCATACTTTCATTTCACATTATAAGTTGGATATGGCCTCTGGGAGTAGAGCTGCTTTTGGTTCCACTGTGCTCAAGAGTCTGTTCCGATGAGCCACCCAGGACTAAGGTGCTAGGGACGCTGTCCCAACCAGCAAGAATGAAGGCGAGACAGACAACTTAACATTAAGAAGTTATGTACCTACCATAACGTTCCATGTTAGTTGTCTTCTTCTCGCCTTCTTTCTTGCGTCTCACCCTCCATCCCCCTAGCCTGGACAGACCGAGAAGAGTCCCTTTTTGAGGCCTTCTTCCTCTAGCTGAGTCTTATCTTGGTTACGTCCTCCTCGGTCTTCGTACTGTAGGAATACCTTGTAGTATAGACAGGTGTCCACTTATTTTCTATGGTGTTAGATTCTGCAAATTTTATAGTAGAATCTATTCTTTAACTATGTATGGAGCTTTTCTCCCTAGGCCTCCACTGGTAAGGGCCTTGAGACCAGTTGGACATTCTTGGTAAACAAAAATAGCCTGGTTCCCTGGCTGAGCTATAAGTTGCAAATGTTTAGTGTAAATGCAAAAAGGAAGAGTCCTGTTTCAGTTTAAAGACTACTGCTGTCACGAAGGTGGCTTGAGTGTATGTTGTGGGACCGTTGATTTAATAGACAAAGTGGAAAATGGGGGGGAAGAATCTACAGTATTGATGAAATTATTCTATGCTTTGCAACTTATAAACAAAGGTATGGCGTCCGGTCCAAGGAGGTCATTGTTCCACTGTATTCAGTATTCATCAGACCCATCATAGAGTACAGTGCCCCCTTTGGTATGTACCTAACCAAGGACGTCCAGCAATTAGAATGTCCACAGAGGTTCCTCACTAAAAGAATAGAGGATGTAAGCAATGTCTTGTGCAGACTGCCTTAAAGCCCTATCCCTGTATTCTGTCTCTTACAAGCTGTTGAGGGGACATCTATACCTGCCATACAAGGCATTGTCAGATCGCACCCTGATGGACCTCCTGCATATCCGCAAAACAAACAGCACTAGAATTTCCCACTTTAATTTAAATACTTAAACCTCGCCTCTGATATAAATAGGAGCTACTGGAGAGACAGGTATGTATCCCAGAGACTACCCCTTCCCTGGAATAGGCTCCCATTCCATGTGAAGCAGAGTTCCTCCCTAACCCAGTTCAAGTATAACTTGAACATGGATGGGGAACAGGAAATGCATCCTTGGTTTGACACCTATGTCTGTAATGGACACAGGCAACTAGAAATGGTTTATTTCCCAAGCTCCTGCTTGCACTTATCAAGGGTACCAGAACTTGTTTCCAAGATGGCTGTAAATACAGAGGACCTGAAGGAAAATCAGCTACAAAAGGCGATGAAAAAATGCTGACTGGGAAAAGTACTTGTAGCTGTTCAGCAAAAATCAGTGCAAGCTCCAGACATGACTTCCAGTAACCTCTAGGAAAGTGCAAGGCAACTGCACACAGACCTGGCTAAAATAAATGAAACACTGATGGAGTATATCAACTCAAAAGTCTGGAAAACGTGGAAGAAGCTTTAAATAGATATTCAGATAAGGTGATAAAACTGCAAAACTCAGAGGTCGAAATGAAGAAAAGGCTGGCCGAATAGGAGATGGTACAAGAAGAGATGTATAAAAAATAGAATTAGAGGACAGAGCATGTAGGGAAACCCTGAGATTTACTGCTGTACCAGAGAATTTGGTAGGAACAGACTGTATTAATTTTATGAAAACAGAAATATGCATCTGGACTGGTACTCCACAACCGGAATTGTTAATTAATTGAAAGGGCACATCATGTGGGGACATGGGGAACCTATGTTCCACACCTGAGGTAAACTCGTCATTGGTAAGATCAGATCACAAACTAATCACACTGGACATCCCCCCCCAAGTCAAGGAAATCAAGGTAAAAAACTTCTCTAAAGCCAACTTCACACTCCTCAAGACCGAGGTGGGAAGTTTCAAAACTCCCAATCAAATGGAAAATGATTACCCATCGGCAGAATCCCTTACAAGTGCATTCTATGAACACCTTCAAGAATACATGGACCGAGCCATCCCAAGTAAAACCAAGACCAACTCCTCAAAAAAGAGGAAGCCAGTCTGGTGGACCCCGGCCATAAATAAACTTTATAACAAAACTCCTGCAAGATAGAACAAAATCCCAAAATAAGAAGGCATCTCTAATTAACATCAGTAAAAAACTGCACTCCCTCATTAAATCATCCAAGGCCAACTTCGAAAGAAAAATAGCCAATGACTCTAAGGATAACCACAAGGCCTTCTTTAACTATGTCAAGAGTCTAGGGGCAAACTCTCAGATATGCTCCGAGCTAGTGCATAATGACCATAAATACACTGAACCAACCGACATTGCCAACATCCTGGCTGACAAGTTCAGTGCAAACTTCACCCATCCCTCTCCACCAAAGGGGCTAGCACCCATCCCAGAAGAATGGGGCGCTCCAGATATCTCAAACACACAAGTAAAGACAGCCCTTGCAAAGGCCAAAAACACAGCATCAATGGGACCAGATGCTATCCCAGGTTGTGTCTTACACGAGCTTCAAAATGAAATAACCCCCCATCTCAAATCACTATTCAAACTCAGCCTCTCTACAGGCTGTGTACCCAAAGAATGGCGTACAGCAACAGTTGTACCACTCCACAAAGGCGGTGCCACAACTGACCCTGAGAACTATCGCCCTATAAGCTTGACTAGCTTGGTCTGCAAAGCCATGGAACGCATTATCATGGAGCTCATTAACAGGGACATTGGGAACCTTCAGACACTGGACCCCACCCAGTTCGGCTTTGTTAAAGGCAGATCTTGCCTCCTGAACTTGGTCGACTTCTTCGAAACAGTCACCAAGGCCATAGATGAAGGGAAGGTGGTCCACACAGCATATCTGGACCTCGCTAAGGCGTTCGACACCATCCCACACTCAGGAATCGTAGACAAACTCACCAGCTTAAATATTAACCCCTATGTCACAAGATGGGTTGCCAATTGGCTCTCAGACAGAACCCACACGGTAAGAGTGGCAGGCGCCATGTCTGACTCTAAACCAGTCACAAGCAGAGTCCCACAGGGCTCAGTCCTGGGACCCCTCCAGTTCGGTATATATTTCTCTGAAGTACAGGCAAAGGCGGAGGGACTGTGGCTAACCAAGTTTGCAGATGACTGTAAATTGGGTGCAATAATTGACTCTCCAGCTGACACAGACATCCTGCAAAAGGGTCTCACAGAGACAAACACCTGGTGTCAAAGTCACGGCCTCAAGCTAAATGCCAAAAAATGCATAGTAATCCCATTTGGGAAAAACAAAGTACCTACAAACTACCACATAGATGGGAATCCACTAAGTACAGAAGTAGTAATTAGGGACCTGGGTACCCAAGTAGATAGCATGCTCTCCTTTGATAACCACATAGCCAAAATGGTCAGGAAATCCTTCTATGTGGCACACCTGATCACAAAGGGTTTCTCATCCAGATCCAAGGAGGTGATTGTGCCCCTTTACTCCTCACTCATTAGGCCCATAATAGAGTACAATGCCCCATTTGGGATGTACCTCACTAGACACCTGCAACAACTAGAAAGACCACAGAAGTACCTCACTAAGAGGATCAAGGGCCTTAAACAATTGCCCTATGAAGTACGACTAAAAAAGCTCCAGCTCTTCTCAGTCGCTTACCGTCTTCTCAGAGGTGACCTATGTCTGACCTATAGGGCCATGTCAAACCCTGAACTAATGGACATGCTTCACCTCAAAAAAATGAGATCCCTCAGAATCACTCGTTCTAGCGACTTGAACCTATGTACAGCAATAAACAGGACGTGTTGGAGGGATGGATTCCTGTCCCAGCGACTCCCCTCACTCTGGAATAGAATCCCAATCCATATTCGACAGAGCCCCTCTCTGACCCTTTTCAAGAGAAATCTTGATGAGTGGATGGGTAATTGTAAGTTCTACCCTGGGATTACTTCAGGAGCCCTGTTGACAGAGGCCCAGGTTACTAATCTAATGGGGAGGCGAAAGCCATCACTCTGTGGCTAGGCTTATAAATGCCCATGGGCAGATAGCCTAGTACTTACCTATGAACCTATGTGTATGTTCCAAACCTGGCTATGAGAAAACAGCATTGACCTTTAGTAGTAAAGATGCAATCTTAGAAGCAGATGGAGTCGATTCTGACAAAATTGTGGCAGAAGTGCAAAATACTAAAAGTGGGAGACAGCAGAGTGTTTGTGGCAACTAGAAATGGTTCATTTCCCAAGCTCCTGCTTGCACTTATCAAGGGTACCAGAACTTGTTTCCAAGATGGCTGCACATTGAGTAATGGTCTAGCTTTCTCAATGTGAATCAGAAACTTAGCATAGAAAGCCAGTGGACCTAGATTTCTGGGTAAATTTCAGTAACTGTCCATTAAGTGCACTGCCTGGATGACTGAAAAAAGTAAATACAGAGGACCTGAAGGAAATTCAGCTACAAAAGGCGATGAAAAAATGCTGACTGGGAAAAGTACTTGTAGCTGTTCAGCAAAAATCAATGCAAGCTCCAGACATGACATCCAATAACCTCTAGGAAAGTGTAAGGCAACTGTACACCAGGCAGAAGAGGTTTACATGTATCCCATTATTCTAGGAATGTAGAGAAGCAGGCTTGAGATTCAAACTGCTGTACCCAGCTATCTTCAAAATGTTTTTCCCTGGAGGAGCAAACTCATTTTTTGATGAAGTACATGCTAAGGAAGCAATACAAAAGTTTGTCCAACAAAAAGTGAGCTGTGAAACAGGAGATTCTGCTTCTTTTCCTTCTGGTAATAAAGACCACAGAGAGATTGTGCTAGTGAAACATTTTCCAGCATTTCAAGGTAAAATGCTTGAGAGAGGGGAAAAAAAGCACAGGAGTTAACTTATATAATCAAAAGTAAGTTGGAAACTAAGCAGAGACAGGGTTTGGGAGAAGGATATGAACAGGAATAGAACAAAAAAATCTGGAAATACTGGGAGACAGCAGAGTGTTTTTGGAGAATAACTACTCATTGTACACCAGGCAGAAGAGGAGTAAATTTGCTCCATTATTCAGGGAATGTTGGGAAGCAGGCATAAGATTCAAACTGCTGTACCCAGGTATCTTTAAATTATTTTTCCCTGGAGGAGCAAACTAATTTTTTTATGAAATACATGTTAAGGAGGAAATACAGAAGTTTGTCCAACAAAAACTGAACTGCGAAACATGAGATTCTGCTTCTTTTTTTTCTGGTAATAAAGACCACAGAGAGAGACTGCCAATGAAACCTTTTCCAGTGTTTCAACAAAAAATGCTTGAAAGTGGGGAAAAAAGCACAAGTGTTGACTTGGAAGAATCAAGAGTACATTGGAAATGAAGCAGAGACTGGGTTTGGGAGAAGGGGATAAACGGGAATAGAACAAGAAAATCTGGAAGTATTGGACTTTCTTGGACCTTGTTTAAACTTAGGGACTCTAAAGCATATGTCCTACTTCATGTCATTAATGTTCAGAAAAATACTCTGGTAAGGGGAAGAGAAGCAAGAAAGCTAAGTAAAACAATTTATTTCTTGATAGTAATATTTAAATGGTGTATGATTTTCTTTGCATGTTGTAAAGTAAATGTTTTCAGTTACTTTTAAGTGTAATGGGTGCTCCTGTTTTTTTTTTTTTTTTCTTTCTCCCGTCTCTCTTTCTCCTTGTTCGTTTTAAAAAATGTAGGCACTGCAATGTAAAAAAATTGTGTTTAAAAAGCATGACAAAAGAAAAATTAGTGTTGTTTTCTCATTTTTGCATAGGGTAATGACTAGGTTAAGGCCATTAGCTTAATCTAGTAACACATTTTAAGAGAAAGCAAGTAAGAATAATAAATATGTTAAGTTAGTTATTCAGCTGAATAACTGGGGCAAAGGAAGAGAGGAATACTATTAAACAGTTTAGTGATTCATTCTCATGTCTCCAGCATACAATCTGATAAAGAGAAATGTTCTTGGAGAAAATGTTTTATGAAAGCGTTCAAGTGTTTTCCCAGCTGAGAGAGCTATAAAGATGAGACAAACCAAACAGCACTTAATAGAACCACAGGCTGTAATGCGTCTTAGCATGAATCACCTTTCTTTTAGGGTTAGCTTAAGTATTTGTGTGTGGCTGTCAGTTTGGAACATTTGTCTTATTAGGAGGGTAAAACTTCAATGTTTGACAAATTACATAGTTTTGTGTATTAAGTTAATAGGTTTTAGGGGTTATTGGTTGTGTGTTTATTATTGTTGAGAGTTTTCAATAAAACAAAATGTTCTGTAAGATGTGACATAGACTCAAATGAAGATGACAAAAAACAACCTATTAAAGATTAACCTGCCAAACAGTACATACATGTAACACAAAATCTGAAACTAGACATTTAACAAGCTGTTTACACATAAAAGATGGGAATAATAATCTCTCAAGACTATGATGCTTTCTATAATGTCTTTAAACATTAATGGTCTCACAGATAAATACAAAAAAGAAAGTAGTGAACTATATTAAAAATGTAGAGTGCAAGTAGCTATGCTACAGGAGACATGCTTAGAAATAAGTGAACATGTGAATTTGATGAAGAAAGTTTTTCAGGATGGTTATTCAGCAGAATACCTGGGGCAAAAGAGGAGAGGAGTAGTTATATTAATTTCAAGAGGAGCTCCAATAGTAATAGGAGATGATAAAAAGATACTAATGCTGGATTTGTAGTACTAAGGGGCTACTGGCGAGGGAGGAGGATTACTCTGGCATGTATTTTTATTCCACAAAAACTTCTGTAATGGAGCTTAAAAAAATTCTGGGAGAAATAGTCAACTTTCAGCAAGGAATATTATTTACAGGAGGGGACTGGAAGTTGATATGCAATAGTGAAATGTGTCTTGGGGGGCCCAAAAGGGAAAATATAACAGAGGAGGGTTGATTTTTAAAGAAAATGATGGAAATATTTGGCATGGAAGATGTGAATTCAGTACTAGGAGGTCAAAGTGAATCTGCATATTATTCCCCAAAATACAAAAACTGGGCTAGGCTACACAGACTTTACATTTCACAGGAACATGTGTGTTTAATTGAAGGTCTTGATATGCGCCCGATAACTATTTCAGATCCTTTGCAAATAATAACTAAAATAAGAACACAGGGTTATGAAATAAAAATGAGATGCTTGCTCTTTTGCACCTATCTGTTGAAGGGAGGAATTTAAGGAGTGGGTAGTGGAAATTATTCAGGAGCTATTACAGAAGATAGAAATTAGGGAGTGGAGTTTGAAAATAGGCTGGAAATAAAAGCAAGGGAGAGATGTTTCCACAAGTCAAGCTCCACTTGAGCAACCCACATTTGCGACCTCAACCTGGTCTGTGACATCAACAGGACTTGGGACAGATTTATGTCCCAGAGACTCCCTCTTCTGTGAAATACATTCCCTCTCTGCGTCAACCAGAGTACCTCAATAACCTTTTTTAAGCGTAACCTGGATAATTGGAAGGGGAACAGAAAGTACATCCCTGGGATTCCACCTGTGCCCCTGCTGGACAGGAGCATCGAGTGCTGACTTGTCGGAACATGGACTAAATTCTTGGCTAGGCTTGTAAGGGCCTCAGGGCCAATAGCCTAGTAACTTCCTATGATGGTTAAGAAGTAACAAATTATTTAGAGGGACTGCCAAATGTTAAAGTATTGCAAATTTGAGGGAATCTCACCGAACAAGAAGAGGAGCAACTGCAGAATGCTAAACAGAAAATAAGGGATTGCCTTGATAATATGCTGTTAAGCAACTGCTTTTATGATAACTCTAGAGCACAAAAACTTTTAGCACAACAACTCAGACAACAGAAAGAAAGGGCTGGCACCAAGCCTATAACAAGGAAGACAAGGGATCCTGTAGAAGTATTAGAAATAATTTGGACATTTTGATTGGACACTCTAAATTGGCCCTAGGTATGAGTGCCTTCTGTGGAAGGTTGGGCACCGGGCTGGCAACTCGACACTGTGAAACTCCACTGCCAATCATGAGTGGACAGGTGATCCGCTGTGGCGACCCCTAACCGGGAAAAGCCAAAAGAAGAAGAAGATCAAAGTCTATATAAAGCAGGGAAATATGAAAATGAAGAAAAGGTACAAATGGAAATGTTTATGGAAGAATTAAATATGCCAAGGTTAGAAGTAGAGGAGGCTCAATTACTAGCAGGATAGGAGGAGATGAGATAAATTTGGTGATGTATATCCAGTCTACAGGAAAGTCCCAGGGAATAGGTGGTATTTCTGTGGAAGTTTAGATGCTAGGAGGGAAAAATGATAAGGTTAAACAAAACCTTTCAGATATTTATTTTAATAGGAGAAGTACCAACATCCTAGAAAGCAGTGGTAACTGTAATACCTAAAGAAGGTAAAGATCCATCAGA
This sequence comes from Protopterus annectens, assembly GCF_019279795.1. Lineage (NCBI taxonomy): Eukaryota > Metazoa > Chordata > Ceratodontiformes > Protopteridae > Protopterus > Protopterus annectens. The sequence goes on from NC_056733.1 coordinate 675,957,587, forward strand.
TCCAGCTTCATACAGGCCCATTTCAATAGTAAACCATGATTATAAAGTGTTTATACTTATAATGGCCAAAAGAAAGTCAAAAGTGATGCCAAAATTGATAGGTATGGATCAATGTGGTTTTGTGGAGGGGAAGCAAATTTGATAACGTTAATAGCACACTGATGATCCAGAGGGAAGGAGAAGGTAAGAAAATACCACTGTTATTAGTGGGTCTTGATGCAGAGAAAGCACTTGACAGACTGAGTTGGGACTTATGTGCAGAGCAATCAAAGCATTTGCATTTCCTGATAAAATTATAAGGTTGATTATGAGGATATATGAAGGATTGGAGGTGAAAGTTAGTGTCTGGGGTCCTCTCTAATGATCTCTGCTTGAACAGAGGAACCAGGCAGGGTTGTCAACCCTCCCCTTTATTTGCATTATATTTAGAAACATTGGCAAATAAAACGAGGGACTCAGAAATTCAAGGATATAACTGGTATGGTGGTCAAGAAATCCATATTTATGGGAACATGATAAAATTAATAAGTATTTTGGAGTTTGGATTAAAAATAATTCCAGTGTGGCAGCTAAGGATATGTGGGAAGAGACTAAACAAAAGTTGATACAAAAACTTGAGAAAATGGAAGCTCTGTTGTACGTTTTTAGTCCCTTTAGTCTTATATACAGGTCAGACGTATTTTTATCAACCAGAGGAGAAGTTGTGGATAATAATTAATAAAGAGCTGAAGGATTTTAGCTGAGAGGGGAAGACTGCAAGAGTCAAGTGGGATAAGCTTATTCTTCCAATAGAACAGGGCGGATTGGGATTATCTGATTTGAAGGGATATTTCAGAGCAACACCGTTAAAGCTCCTATACATAGCACAAGCAGAAAACTATAATTCAAAGTGGAAAGAGATGATGAAACGGGGAAGCTCAAGAAACAAGGAGAGACTGGGATTTTGGATGCAGACCTTTAAGGAGAATAACAATAATCATACAGAATATTATATTCATAAAGTAGTGGAAAGTATTTTAAGAACTATGCAACATGGGAATGAAGACAGGAGATTCTGCAAATAGAGATTACTGCAATTAGGGATACAGACAATAGGCAAGAGGGTGCTGGAATTTATTGGAGAAAACTGGCAAAGGAACCAAGGTATTGGGAGCAAATAACTAGAGATGGAAAGGTAATAGATTGGGAAGACACCAAGAACTTATTTGAACCATGGGTTAGAGATTGCCGTCCCTATCAAGGATTGATAGAAGAGTATAGGCAAAGAGAAAGAAATAGGGAGGTCCTAAATGAAACACCAGCTCTAGTAGAGTTTTAGTAGAATCTAGAACAGAAGTTGCCATTAAGAAAGGAATAATTAGTACAGCATATAAAATATTGCTTGATAGCTACAAGAATCGATCAGAGGAGGTTAGAAAGGATTGGGAAGAGGGAATGGATAAGCAATTCGCAAAGAAACAGTGGAGGGATATATGTATGTCTCTCAAATATGCAACAACTTCTAGAAGGTTTAGGATCTTTGCTTGGAAGTGCTTACACAGGTATTTTTATACTCCAAGCAGATTCTAAAGAAGTTTTCCTCGGGTAGACAGTAAATGTTGGAGGTGTGATGGGGAAGAAAGAGGTAACTGAGAACATACTTTCTAGGAGTGTAATGAGTTGGCAGACTTTAAAAATTCCCTGCAGACTGCTATGTCGGAGATGCTAGGTGAGCAAATTGGCGTAACTAAGGAAATGATTTTTTTGAGCTATGATACAGAATCGGAATTGCCTAGACATAGTAAGGCCTTGCTGAGTCTATGTTGGCTGCAAAAAAGCAATTGCTGGAAAATTGAAATCTGTCTAAACCAACTTTACTAGCAGCAACAAAGATAGTAGCAGAGGTAAAACAACTGGAATTGGGATCTTTAGAAAAGGATAAGAGCAAATTACATAGGAAAACATGGAAAGTGTGGGATCAATACATGCAGAGGAGGAACAAGGTTTAAAAGAAGGCAGGAATTGAAATGAGCTCTATAATTGACTGAGAGTGACTGGATATACTGTAAGTGATGTATAATGTTTGCAGCTGCAGTTGTGTGTGCATGGTTTGTAATGTATAATGTTTGCAACTGAGATTGTGGCAGTATGGTTTATTTTCATTTATTTAAATGTAAGATTTCCTATGTCATTCATGATAATTTAATAAAGATGTTTCCTATTTTAAAAAGGGTACCAGAACTTGTCAGATATTTGGGATGCATGACTAGGCTTAAAAAGGCCCTAGTGGTCATTAGCCTAATACACACACCTATGAACCTATGAGTTTTGGACCAGGGATAGATTCTCTGACTGGATTTAATGATCAAGGATAGTGACCCAGTACATTTATGGAATGATGTGATAATTTTTGGTTTCAAAGGAATTGTGTTGTATGAAGGATAGCCTAAAGACGTAGTATTATGGGGAAAAGAAACCTTTGTCAAAATAATGTATTAAAAGACACTAAGGTATTTGTGTGATGGATTATGGAAGGAATTTTTGTCAAGTATAATGTGAGAAACTCAAAAAGGACTTTTTTGGATGTACTGATCATTGTATGATTTGACAGTAATGAGAGAGATTTACAGAACATAGTTTAAGAAACTGAAGGGGGTCAAATGGATGAAAGTTAATGTTACTGTTGATATATTAAATTTGGTTATTCCTCAGGATATAAAAGTGTTAAATGAAAATATGATTATTGAAAACATTTGCTGTTTTAGAAAGAGGGTGAACATCCTTATAAAGAAGGAAGTTTTACTCACTGCATGTGGTAGAGTGAGCGATAGAGAATTGCTTAATGTTGTTAACTACACCCAGTTGGGGGTATTGAAGGTAATTGGTAAATTCTACCTGCTTACTATTAATATGAATAGTATAAAGACTTTTGCAGCTCAGCGTTCAATGTGAAACAAACTGTGAGCCTCAGCAGAGACCATAGATGAGCTTGCCACCTGTCAGGGAACTCCATAGATCCTGGCACCAAGCCTTTTGTCTAAATCAGCCTTGATTTTGTCAAGACTAGAGTCCTTTCTAATCTGTAGTGATAATTCATTCAATAATCCGCCATTCCTTTGAATATAGCTCTTTACTAGGTTTGTATTATAAACCTGAGTTCACAAAAAATGTATTTTTTCTAGTACCCTTGCTATGCTGTCTAATCTCCAGTACCAATTGTAGCTAACATGGCAGCATTGTTCATACATTTGCATCCGGTTATGAGGTCACCTCTGACTTAACCTGTTCCGTACTGAGTACAGGGACAGTTGCTCCAATCTGTTCTTGTAATTTGGATGTTTCAATCCATCTATGTGTTCAATATAATACTTCCGAATTTTTCCAACCTAGTTAAATGTTGTTTATCTTTCGGCTTTTTCCCGGTAAGGAGTCGCCATAGCGGAACTCCGGTCCGCTAATTATTGGCAGTAGATTTTTTTACGAAACGCCGAGGTGCCAGCTCGACGCCCAACCTCCAACGAAGGCATGCCCATTTACACACGCATGTCTTTCGAATGCTACCCAACCGCAGGGAGGACATGCAGACTCCACACAGAAGGCACTCCCAAGCCAAGCCGAGAATCGAACGG